>NW_023232647.1:0-2701 GCF_002007445.2 Ailuropoda melanoleuca
AAAAAATGCCAAGTTGCTTTAGGGAGAGGTATTTTAACTACGTAGATGGCTGGAGAGATCAAAGGCCAAATAGAAAGACAATTATTAAATACTACCCATACATTAAAGAACTTTAATTGCTTCATCTAATTTTTAAAGTTGTAAATGTTTAAAAGCAGTTTCCTTGGCCTGGGAGAAAAGAGAGGGAAGGGAAAGGAAGGGAAAAAAGGTAAACAAAAGGAAAAAGTCAAAAAAAGACTAACTAGCCTTCTTTGTGCAACAAAGCAATGAAAGAGACGTGGACGGTAATATTGCCACTGTTGGTGGCCCCAGAATTTCTATTCAGAGCAACTTCGGAGCAACTGTCCCTCTGGAAGCAGCAGCTAGGAGCAGGTCCTGCAGCTGCATTTGCATAGCAAGCTCCGTACTCTTACCTGAGATCCGTATCTTTGTGTGCGTGGCCCTGGGGCATCGATAAAAAGCAGGATGAAAGCACCTGTCAGACACGCACCTCACGATTCAGATCTGCCACTGCCGTGTGAATATACATGTACCGCCTTTTTATAATTTTTATAACAGAGAGACAACTCGAGCAGGAGACAATGAGATGAAGAAACACTCATACCTTATTAGAACTGGAAAGGATCTGAGAAATCAAGTCTGTGATCAGAAGGTCACACAAGGAGCTGAACAAAGTGTTGATCATTATTGGATCTGGGTGATAGGAACATGGAGGTTTGATGATAGCTCTCTCACTAATTTATGTATATTTGGAAACGTTCATAATGAAAAGAGAACGAGAGAGAGGGAGGTGGAAAAAGTGACAGGAGGAGGAAGGGAGGCCTCGAGTCCTGCCGAAGAGAAACCCTGGTAGTTTCCCCCTAAGCCAAGGATAAAGAATGGTCACAGCAAAGGACTTCATGCTCCGTACTCTGCACTCATACGCCAAAGTAAACCAGGACGTGCAGACTCCGACCCTACCTTTAACCTGGGCTTTCTCTTTCGCAGAAATTGTCCCACCATGGCCTCAGCTCTTAGGAACAAGTGGCCCCTTCGGACAGGTTTAGCAGTGACGGTCTGGATCTATCCAAAGACAATCAGATGTGAAGTCAAAATGCCCCATGCTTCCATCCCCTGTCGGTCTTCCCCTTGCCACCAGAAAGGCAAACCAGCACCCCGCCGCACAGCTTCGTCACAGACAAGTAGATGGGGTCGCATCATCGTATGGATTCTAGTTGCAATCATTGTAAAAACTCTTTTAATTCTTGAAAATTCTTCACTACTCAGCAGCCCAGAAAGGCGTGTCAGCTCTTCATATGCCAAATGAATAACTGCCTCTTCAGATGCCAAGTTCAGAAAGTGTTTAGAAGGAAAATTAAGGGAGCTTGACGATAAGCAGGGGGAGTTAGCTCTTCATGGCAAACGGAAGTGAGTAGACCGACCTACTCATATTCCAGCCCGGGTGCTGTTTTTGCCTCTGTGGCTAAGCACTTCTCTGGCCACATGGAGGCTGAAAAACCACTGGAAATGTTGGGGAAGGCGCTTGGAAATAATTTTATATAAGGTTCAATCAGTTCACTAAAAGGTTCCTAAGAAGTCGCTAGGTGTAACGTGCTGTGCTGTGTGCTGGAAATAAGACACAAATGATGCCAAGAAGGTCAAAGCCAAGTGGGTAAGGTTAAGAAAGGAATCACTAATGGTAACACACTATGGCACATGTATTGCTAGGTGTTTATACAGAGAAATCACATGAAGACAGAAAAGGCTAAGAACAGGACACGGCATTATGAGTTGAGTCTTGGGGGATGACTGGGGGAAAGGGAGCATGCTGCAGGAAGAAGGAACAGAATGTACCAAGTCATCAGACCACACACAGTATCCAATGTGCACACACCACCCACTGGGGGGAGCAGTCTGGACAAACATTATTATGCGCCTTCTATGTTCCTAAGCTAGGGGTAAGGGACCAATGCAAACAGGAATCCAAAGGGCATGGAAGGGCTCCCTGTAATGTCTGCTCAGGACTGCTAGTGAGGGTCTCACCTGGACTCAGGTTGAGGGTCGGAAGGCAGAAAGGGCTCTCCTCCAGCCCTGGGCAAGAGCATCTCACACAGAGGGAAAGTTAAGCTCCACAGGGTGGGGATGTAGGAGCAGAAGGAACAGGTAAAGGCAAGGTGAGCCTTAGGAAAAATGTCAGCAGAGTATGGCTCTGTTGGCCCTTCTTGCCCATTTCATTGGATCCTCCCAGATCCCTTCTTTCCCTCAATTCTGCTACCACCCTATCCCCCACTAACACACACACCAAAGACCTCACAGGCAGCTTTAACCCTAGATTGCCTTTCCCAAAAGATTTGCCTTACTCCAAAACTGAGTTTCTTCCCCAAAAAGTGTTCCATCACTCCAACTCATAGGGACCTCCATCTGATGTTAAGAGGAAAACGAGCAGAGTGAGTAGTAAGATTTGAATGATTAAAATTCTCTCAAATCTCTCTGAGGACTAATCTCTCTCTCTCTTTTTTTAATAGCACTGTTTAACTCAAATTATACATGGTATTTCAAGCAGTTTGGAAGGGATGTTCTAGGGTGGGGATTCATTTCAGTGGTCCTTGGAGGCTCCAGCCAGAACGCAGGCTCCACCGCCCACGTATAAACTTGGCCCTGGGAAAAAAAAAGAGGAAACAGCTCTCCCACCTGAGAGAGGAGTTAGTCCCTCTGTTCTCTG
>NW_023232648.1:0-923 GCF_002007445.2 Ailuropoda melanoleuca
AAAAAAAAAAAAAAGATATATTACCTCTGTCACTTCAGATTTGTCACTACATTGCAAAGTTATTTTCACTTCAAGTCAAATATCACAGAACAAAGGGACACACACACTAGCCTGGAATTTAATTTTCTGAGACTGTTTGTCGATACTGGGCTGTGAATGTCATCCAAATAGGACATTTTGTTCTGTCCGTTGGAACATAGTGAGACTGAAATTTAAAAGGCTGAACAATCTCACTCAACATGCTACTGTTTTAAATAATTGGTGTTATCTTTCCTAGCATGCCCCTCCTCCCAATGACTGTAAAAGATATGAGAGGACACATCAAGCAGCAATCACACAGTGTTTCTTGATTTTCTTAAGTTAACTGGAAATAAAGTCTGGTGGAAAGATTTTAACAAGATTTACAGGAAGCAGGGATCTTAGATGCTTTCCAGACTTCTGATTTGTCCAACATTTTTATGACTTTTCCTATTTTTCCTATCAAATACACATTTTTAATAATAACAAGGCAGTACAACTAACTGACTTCCATTTCAAGAACATTGGAACATTACTCATCAGTTAAGAATAAAAATGAATAACATATTCCTGATATTAAACTTTATACACTTTTTAAATTTATGGCTTTAGTGCCCTTGAGGAAATTTGTGTTTGCCAATTCAGAGAGCAACATTGCTGTAACTTTTCCTATTTATATTTGCTTTGTCAAAAATATACTTTAACAAACTACTGTGTCAAAAAATATACAAAAATACTGTTTTTAGCATTTCTTTTATGAAAATCTGATAGGAAAACCACTTTCTAGAATATCTAGTACTCATTTTTATTAAAAAAGCTCTGTGTGTTATCATTAGTTTATCTATTTGCTTGTTCTGTGCCCTTGCCATGCTTCCTGACCTTCATTTACTTTGGGCTTGATCATT
>NW_023232650.1:0-923 GCF_002007445.2 Ailuropoda melanoleuca
AAAAAAAAAAGAGTACAGGCTACAACGCGTTTGGGCGGGCGCATCTACAAGGATGCCACCAGGCATAAGGTGGGAACCAAAGAAATACTATTCCACATGCTATTCAGAGAGATCTGTTATTACCTTACACCTGTTAGGATGGCTATTATCAAAAGGAAAAGAGATAACAAACATTGGGGGGTGGTGTGGGGAAAGGGGAACCCTTGTGTACTGCTGGTAAGAACAGAAATCGGTACAACCACTGTGGAAAATGGTATGGTTTCCTCAAAAATTTAAAAATAGAACTACCTGATGATCTCACACTTCCACATCTGTGTATATAGTCAAAGAACGTGAAAACAGGATCTCAAAGATATCTGCACCCTCATGTTCACTGCAGTGTTATTCACAACAGCCAAGACACAGAAGCAGTCTAAGTGCCCCACAATGGATGAATGGATAAAGAAAATGTCACATACACACGCACGCACGCACACAGAGGAATATTATGCGGCCATAAAAAGAAGGAAATCCTGCCACCTGTAAAAACACTGATGAACCTGGAGGACATTATGCTAAGTAGAGTAAGCTAGCTACAGAAAGACAAATACCATATGATCTCACTTATAAGTGGAATCAAAAAAGCCAAACTCATAGAAACAGAGTAGCATGGTGGTTGCCAAGGGCTGGAGGGGGACGGGGCAGGAAAATAGGGAAATGTTGGTCAGAAAGTCCAAATTCCAGTTATAAGATGAATAAATTCTGGGGATCTAATGTACAGCATGGTGACTACAGCTGACAATACCAAACTGTATATTTGAAAGTTGCTGAGAGAGTAGATCTGAAAAGTTCTTGCCATACACATACACAAATGGTAACAATGTGAGGTGATGGGGGTGTTGACTAACCTTTTTGTGGTAATCATTTCACAATATATATGTGTA
>NW_023232651.1:0-923 GCF_002007445.2 Ailuropoda melanoleuca
AAAAAAAAAAGGTTTAATAAAACCTGAAATGAATCAATGTATCTCTCCTCTTCCTGAAAAGTGTTTTACATTAGAATACTTGAGCTCAAGTCATTGCCTTATGTATTATATAATATTGTTGTCCAGAATTTTAGTTCAGGCTTGCTTTAATATCCCCAACTTATCATTATCAGTGTTACTGTTAGTACAGGAAGTACCCATTTAGATCTACCCTTGTTTATACCAGTTTTGGGGTTTTTTTGCTCAGCATTGTTTCTTATATCTTCTTCCTCTCTTTCAAGTTCTCCTTCTTCCTGAAGTACATCCTTTAGAAATTCTTTTGGTGAGAGCGTGCTAATAATAAAATTAGTGTTGACTTGTCTAAAAATGTTTTAATTGTGCCTTATTTTATGTAGAAATTTCTATTTCTAATATTGGGATCCAGATAATAAAAAGAGAAGTTGTAAATCAAATAGAAGCCCATAAAAGCATTTAACTTATGTCTATTATCTATCTAGATTGCTCTAGACAGAAAGCAGCAGTAGAGAATTTTCATTACAATAAGTGCTGTTATATGGAATTTGAAGATAGGAAAGATAAACATGATATTTAAGTATCCATGTTTTTTGTTGTTGCTAAATCACCTATGAAGCTCATTGAGAAAAAGAAAAATCATTTCAAAATTGTCAGATAATATTCTATTATGTAGATCCTCAAAGATGAAACCTCACATGTGTAAGAAAATGAATTCTCACAGTGACTTGTCTGTTATTGATAGGACTCAGTTAATAAAATTAGGGCCCCTTGCATTTCAGAATGTGAAGTAGTCCACAGATCCTGTTTTTTTAAAAAAAAAATGTGTGACCATAGGGGCACCTGGCTGGCTCAGTTGGAAGAGCACACAACTCTTGATCTCGGGGTCATGAGTTTGAGCCCCACATAGG
>NW_023232652.1:0-923 GCF_002007445.2 Ailuropoda melanoleuca
CCAGAGACCTCAAGTAGCTGAACATAAAGTTATCTAGAGTTTTCTCTCTATGTGAAGCTTTCTTGAGAGAATATGAAGAAAAACTATCAGGTGCCAGACAGAGGGAATTATTTTTTAATGCAAACAATGTATCTGGATTCCAGGTTTCCATATATGCCCATAAGTGAAATAAGAGACAGAATGTAAGTGGCCTAGTCCACTAAATTAATTATTTTAGGGGCATGATTGGGTAACATAACTCAGCATGATTTCAAATGGAAAATAATGAGTCAGACTATGGTCTTCAAAGTCAGTTCGAATAATGACCATTTTGAATCATACAAGAACCTCGGTATTTTCACCTCAATTAATAATAACAATAGTAGTAATAGTAATAACAGTAATACTTTATCATACCTTGAGAGTAGGGTTAAGTAATTATACATGCAAAGGCAAAGCTTGAGGAACCTTCTATATATGAAAGCGTGGAAAACACTCACTGATTCCCACCTGGGGAGACAGAGGAAGACAGTTCCATGACCCCAGGCCTCATGCTGACAGCCAAGGGTGGAAAGGAGAAAGGACAAAAGAGCACTGGAATAGGAGCCTCCTATCAGTGCCTCTGGCTCCTCTCCACCTTATTTCCTCTTTTTTTTAACAAGCTTTTCTTTGAACTCAACATTTTTCCCGATTGAAATGGGAAAATTCCTGGGTTTTGGCCAACCGAAAAGGAGCAAAGAAGACTGTATAGTTCTTTTCCTTTAGGCCTCTTACTTGTGCCTTAGAAAATTAGGTCACCTAAGAAAATTAAATACTGAACTTGGCTCAGCTAAGTTTGGATGGGGGCTGTATTGAGATCTGTGGGACAAAAAATCTCTGAGTGATAAAGGCCATGCTTTTGCATGGCCTTGTCAGGAGTGCCAGTCTCATCTCCCAGGGTCTGT
>NW_023232653.1:0-923 GCF_002007445.2 Ailuropoda melanoleuca
GTTCTGATGTCGTGCTGCATAGCTACATACGATGCAACGCTCGGGGGAAACGGGCTTAAGGGCACCAGACTTCTCTTTACAATCCTTGCGACTTCCTGTGAATCTGTAATTATTTTCAAAATACGAAGTTTTACTTTTTAAAGGGTTTCTTAGGCTTTAAGCCAGACGCTTATTATTTCCAGACCCTAGGATTTGAAATAGTTTGCCTCCCAAATTGCATTTATTAAAATAATTCCTTTGCACGTGTTTACTGATAGACCTGTCTTACTTTACAACTTTCACAAAAACACGATTTTCAGGTAGATCAAAGACATGGGTAATAAATGAGCCATACAAATCACAGAGGAATAGATAGAAGCATGTTTTTAATATTTGGGGGCATAGGTAAGTGCTCTCAGCTATGATGAAAAGGGCAAGAAATCTAAAAGGAACAGTCGACACCAGTGACAACACAGATATTTAAAACTCCAGTGAAGTGCAAAAGAAAACAAAGCAAGGCTACAAATGAAATGAAAAGACAAATGATAAACTGCGGAGAATACTTTCTGCACATATGGTGACCTAAAGGTGTAGTAAGGAGAGGGTACAAGCAAGGAACACCCAAATTACGCACAAAAGACAAATCCCTGGTAACTCTATAACCAGAAGGTCTACTCATGACCACACAGACGCTAATTCAAATAATTAAACCATGGCATAAGAGACTGACAGAGCTGAGGACTGACAGAGTGCAGGATCAAGAGGACCAAGGCGGGTAGGAGCCAGTGTCGAGGAAGTAACTGACAGATGCTGTCTGCAGGGTAGCTTGGCAACGTGCGTGCATGTCAAAATGTAAAATACACCCTTATTAGCCCAGCAATTACACTACTAGGTATTTGCCTAAGATAATAATAGCATGAGTACAAATATAATAATAAAATTTA
>NW_023232654.1:0-171 GCF_002007445.2 Ailuropoda melanoleuca
ATAAATAAAATCTTTAAAGAAGAAGCCCACATCCCTAAGATCTCTATAAAACAAGGGTGCACGGCCTGGGTGCCAGTCCATAATTTGGGCTCTGGACAACCCCGCAATCTCTCCTCATCAGAATGACGAGAAGGAGAAGTCCCCCCAAGCAAAGAAAAGATAATGAGTCTG
>NW_023232654.1:342-706 GCF_002007445.2 Ailuropoda melanoleuca
GACAGAAAATAAAAATTCTATGAGCCAAATGCAGTCAAAACTAGAGGCTCTGACGGCCAGGGTCACCGAGGCAGAGGAACGCATTAACGAATTGGAGGGTGGGTTAGTAGAAGAAAAAACAAAAACAGAAGCTGGTCTTAAAAAAATCCATGCCCTCGGGGCACCTGGGTGGCACTGGGGGGCCTGGGTGGCACAGCGGTTAAGCGTCTGCCTTCAGCTCAGGGCGTGATCCCGGCGTTGTGGGATCGTGCCCCACATCAGGCTCTTCTGCTATGAGCCTGCTTCTTCCTCTCCCACTCCCCCTGCTTGTGTTCCCTCTCTCGCTGGCTGTCTCTATCTCTGTCGAATAAATAAATAAAATCTT
>NW_023232654.1:1048-1210 GCF_002007445.2 Ailuropoda melanoleuca
CAGAATTACGTCAGACCTCTCTACACAGACCTGGAATGAGAGAAAGGGTTGGCGGAGCATTTTTAAAGCTCTCTCAGAGAAAAACAGGCATCCAAGGATCCTTTATCCAGCAAGGCTGTCATTCAGAATTGATGGAGATATAAAGACGTTCCAGAATCACCA
>NW_023232655.1:0-923 GCF_002007445.2 Ailuropoda melanoleuca
AACCAACCGAGCCACCCAGGTGCCCCTGAAAGACTTCTAAGTAAGGTCTACATCCACCCTGGGGCTCGAACGTTCCCAGAGACAGAGCAGCACACGGCGTTCTCCCCACTTTGTGTCCAGAGCACAAGTTGCTGTAAGCTCCACCCTGTAGGACTCAAGGACCCAGGAAGGGGTTTGTCACATTGAATAAAACCAGCGTGAGCCACAAACCCACGGTTAAAAATGCAGGCGGCACCCTCCACCTCGCGTTCACTATGAAAAAGCAGGGGGACCTGGTCAGCCTCCAGCCCCCGCCCAGCTTACAGGGAACCCGGGTCAGAGGTTGGTCCGCACCCCTTCATACAACTTGCAAACCCAGACCTGGGAGCCAACGGGACAAACGGGAGTTTCGAGTCGTGGTAAGAAACATATTAAATGAGGGGGCCCGGAGATTCTAGAGCTCAACCGACCTGGTTCACACCGACCCGCCGCGGAGCACAGGTGTGTGCACGTGTGATCGCGCACGGTGTGCATAAATGAACATGGGTGTGTGCACTCGTGCATGTGACCATGGGAGTGTGCTGTAAGTGTATGAACACATGTGCACACGTGCACACATACACGAAGGTATGACAACAACTGCGGAAATCTGGGCATCAGATAACTTGACTAAAGAATTTGAGCTGTGACAGTGGCTCAGGGCCAAAGCTTTGGAAAATTCTCTTGTAGAGACCATGTGTATTCACTGCTTCAATCATGAAGCGTCTGGGATTTCTACTAAACCAAACAGGACGGACACATGAGACGAGATGTGTTAACAGTCGAAGCTGAGGGGTCGGTAAGAGCGTGTGGCTCTCAAGCTCAGGGTTGGGAGTTCGAGCCCCAGGGTGGATGTAGACCTTACTTAGAAGTCTTTCAGGGGCACCTGGGTGGCTCGGTTGGTT
>NW_023232656.1:0-923 GCF_002007445.2 Ailuropoda melanoleuca
TTTTTCTCCTTGGATATATTGATTCCCAGGTACTTGCTTAGTGATATGACTATAATAATTTGGTCCCCAAACCAGACAAATTTCAAAATTCTCTGAGATTAATTAACCTCTTATTCCCCAACTGATGCACCATCAGCATATGAACATGGCTTAAAGCAATTTATATGCATGCTAAGTATTGCAGAGATTGAGGCAATTATCCCAGTTAGTTATCTACATTGATTAATTTCACCTTCAAGTTGCTCTCTTCTTCAAATCATTTGATGAACATATGCAGGTAAAGGATCCAGTTAAAATTGCAATTCCTTCCATTCACCACGTATTACTTTTCTTCCTTCAGAGAAAGAGAACTCATCTGAAAGATTATGATTGGAACTGAGTAAAAGCCTGTCATTCAAGTAGGATAGTGATTCTCAGCTTTAGCGTGCCTTAGAATCATCTAGAGCGCTTGTTCTTATTAAAAGAGAGATAGCTGGACCTCATTCCCAAGATTCCCGATTCAGTAGGACTAGGGCAGGATCAGAGAATTTGCGTTCCTAACAGGTTCCCAGGTGATGGTGATGTTGATACTGCTCTAGGCACCACACTTTAAGAACCACTGACCTAAGCTGCTCTCAGAGAATTGGTCACGTAGCAACATTCAAAAGAATCAAGAATATTTACAAATACTCCTATCTTCAGCCTTACAATTTTTTAGAATGTTGAATCAGCTCTATTAAATAGCGTATCCATTAAAAATATTATTATAAAATAAAAGAGTCCAAGAAACTACAAGACGGGTTTCATGAATCAGTTAGGTATATACATAGATCATCAAGTCAACATTTTCAGTTCTCTCCTTGACAGAAGTAATTGACATCATGGTCGGCTTAAGAGGAAAGCTGACTTTTAGAAACTTTTAGTAATGACAAATTTATGTTTGT
>NW_023232657.1:0-923 GCF_002007445.2 Ailuropoda melanoleuca
AACTTTAACCCCAAATTTTAGTGTAGTTCAACACACTAGAGGTTTGTATGCGCTCATAGAATGCTCCAGTGCAGGCATCCCGACAGTGGGCAGGGCAGCCCTTCATGCTGGGATTCAGAGCTGTCTGGAACCAATGAGCAGAGAAGGAGATTGGAGGAGGTGCTGCTTTAAAAAAAAAAGTCTTGTCCCCAGAAGCGATCCTCAAAATGTCCACACCTATTCTATGGAGAGGAATTCGCCTCGTGGTCCTACTGAGGTGCCCGTCCCAGATGCAGACTAGAGAGATGTCACCCCTGCTGGACAGCTGTCTCCCGCTGACAACCTGATGGGAGGGCAGCGTGGATTTTTGTGTGCCATATGGGGTTTTGGTATGTCTTAAATCTGTTTTATGGGTGAACTTCAAAGACAAGTGAAACAGCCTGCTCCACATTTCCCGACTGACCCCCAATCCAAAGATCTGCTCACAGAGGATGGCCCTGAGACATGGTTTTCCTCCTTCCTGTGACACAGCATCACAGCCAGACTCACTCTCAGGAAGTGGGTTCGAACTTGGCTCTAAAATATTGAATGGTCCATAGGCTTTACAAGATACCTGTTCGTTTTGCCCAGCTTACATCTTTTATGGGAGAAAAAAACTTAAAAAGTATCATGCAAAGTGTGTGTGTTTAATGACATTATCCTTGTGTCAAAAACGCTAATTGCGTGAGTAGAGCCGGGTTGTTTTTTTTTTAAATAAATACATGCCGTGAGATAAAAAGATGTGTTAGTTTTGAGAAGCGTCTCTTCAGTGATCATGCACTGAGCACCAATTAAGATTGAAATGAACCACTTTTTAAAAAAGAATCAGGGGCGCCTGGGTGGCTCAGTCATTAAGTGTCTGCCTTCGGCTCAGGGCGTGATCCCTGCGTTCTGGGATCGAGCCC
>NW_023232658.1:0-2711 GCF_002007445.2 Ailuropoda melanoleuca
ATCCCGTAACACCGGGATCACGCCCTGAGCCGAAGGCAGACGCGTAACCGCTGTGCCACCCAGGCGCCCCACTGTATGAAATTTTTATATCTTAAAATTATGAGCCAAGGCACTGGCCCAGTGGGACTGAAGGGGTGACGTTGCTGACTCATCCTCTCTCCCTGTTTTGGGGGGTTGAGATGTCAGGTCTCAGCTACCCAGAGATGGAGGGCTGTCATAACCTGTTAGACCTCTAGACAGCGATGGTATCATGACCCTGTGCGACACCATTACCTGTGCAGCCCTGAGGACCACCAAGATGCCATTCATGCAATATTAATGTATAGTCAAAGTGTACAAGAACTTTTGGGGCATAAGAAAATCCACCAAAAAGTCCATATTTAAGTACTTGGCAACACAGGGGATAATTATACCTCCAGCTACTGGAAAACACAATCTTATTCAGCATACAAAGGATTATTGGAAAAAGCAATTACAACCGAAATTGAAGGAAACATCAGAACCAGTTAAGACAGAATACATTAGACTCTTTCAACAGCAGGAAAAAGAAAATAAAAAATCTGGAAAAAGTTAATGTTCATTGATTAGGAGAAAAATTGTGTCACTGGTTCTTTGAACTTCTTAATTCTCAGACTCCTTTTTTGGGACCACCTCTAGATGAATGGGGGCCACCACACTTCTGGCATGATGTCAACCTTAGTTTTTATTACGCTTCTGAACAAAATGTGACAGATTACTATGGAGCAGAAATTGTGAGCCTCCATCTGCTGTCACTAGTAAAAGAAGAGTATCTTTTTCTCAGTCCCGCCCTAGATTCCTGTGGACTGAAATGTGCTTCTTCTCTCCATGGTCTAGTTATGGTTGAAATCGCTAGGACTATCTATAAAGAGGTCGCTTGTTTGAGCATTTTTGAACAAATTTTTGGACTCATGCACTGTCCTTTTGTGGAAAATACTTGGAAGATCAAATTTATCAACCTGAGAATCCTTGGAGGGGGTTCTCTTGCTCCTGGAACATTAGTGAAACCAGCTATTACATTTGAACCTAGTGATCTGGAGGCCTTTTATGCCGTAACTTATGCAGTGCAAAGGGAAGTGTGACTTAATGTAAGGCAGGTATTTGGATAGTGGAACTGAGACCAAGCTTGATGCAGTGGAGATGAGGCATTGTTGAACAAAAGAGAACAAACTGCATTTACCCAACCCTCTAAAGCACTGAGTGCTGTATGTCAGCCTAAAAAACCTTCCATACAGAAACTCTTCCAAATATCACATCAGTAATGCCTAAATGATTTTAGATGCAAGGATTGACATATTTTAGTTGAAGTATCTTTCTTGACTACAGACTTACATATTATGTGAGTACTTGCTTCTTTCTACTTGCAGCAAATGTTCTGAAAGCTTAATGTAGTTCATCAAATAAATACCACTTGAGATCGTATAACTGACAATGTGCCTTAGAAACCGGGTAATATTTTCATTTTACTTAGTGAAAATATTCTGCCAATATCTGTACTTTTCATGTGGGAAAGGATTAGTAATGTTCAAGGCCTTTTCAAGTTTCTCATTTACTTTTATCTAAATCTGGATAGTTTCACAAATGCATCTCATGACACACTGTTTTTTAAAAAAAAGTACATGTTTGGGGTGCCTGGGTGGTACAGTTGGCTGAGCATCTGACTCTTGGTTTTGGCTTAGGTCGTGATCTCAGGATCCTGAGATGGAGACCCACGTCAGACTCCACACTCAGCAGGGAGTCTGCTTGGTGTTCTCTCTCCCTCTCCTCCTGTCCTTCCCCAAGTGCTCTCTCTCGCTCTCTCTCTCTCACACACACAAATAAATAAATCTTTCTTTAAAAAAGTACATGTTTTAGAGATGTTTAATGTAAACTCAAAGTTTTCATTTTAGAAAACTTAAATAATATCTTAATGCAAAAAGTCCAATAATTTCGCAGGTAGAGAAAAATCCCTTTTGTCTGCTATTTTAAAAAATAAATAAATATCTTATTGTACATGTAAAATTTGTATTCAACAAGAATTTGGATAATATATATGTGAAAGTGGAATAGTAAAAAAGCAGTCATACAATTATAAGAATGCAAGAAAATTCCAGTCTCTGTTTCACTTTCAAAATGTTGCCAGAGGGTTCAACACTGTCTTTCATTATGGTAAGGCAATAAAAATGGTGCTCCTAGAATGGAAGTTCTTTGACATAGGATCAACTGTGTTGCATTGGTGCATGCTGCCTATAGTAACACTGTTCACGAGAGAATTGCTCTATAGTTACATTTAATTGAATCACTACTTTGGGTCAATAAGATTTTGAAGGAAGTCAGAATCTCTACTACTTTGGAGGGAAAAGATAGGTTGCTGCATTTTTTAGAATATCATCTGATAGGGATGTCTGGGTGGCTCAGTTGGTTAAGCGTCTGCCTTCGGCTCAGGTCATGATCCCAGAGTCCTGGGATCAAGTCTCGCATCAGGCTCCATGCTCAGTGCAGAGCCTGCTTCTCCCTCTGCCTGCCACTCCGCATGCTTGTGCTCATGCTCTCTCTCTCTGACAAATAAATAAAATCTTAAAAAAAAAAAAAGTTAAGATGGCGGAGGAGTAGGGGTCCCCTTTTTCAGTTGGTCCCCTGAGCCGAGCTGAATAGGTACCAGACCATCCTGAACATCCACGGAATCAGCCTGAGATGCAGGAAGATACATCTGG
>NW_023232659.1:0-923 GCF_002007445.2 Ailuropoda melanoleuca
AACTTGGAACTATTAGCTCCAATCCATAAATGAGGGATGGAAGGAAGCTCAGAAAGATTTAGTGCCTTAACTAAGGTTAGACAACTTATAACTGGTGGAGGCTCTATTCTAACTCTAGTCTGTCTTACCTCAGAGCTCATTTCGTGGCCACTACACCGCAATTCCTCCAAGATCAGTCCACCCCTCTGGCCTTCATCTGCCCATGTGGCAAATGGGGACTTTGGGTGATGTAAGGCGGAAGGTCTTTTCTAACTCTGCTAAGCTAGAAGAACTGAATGCAGGCTAGTGTAATCGGTCAGTAAGTCCAATGAAGAACAGGTATCTGGTTCTCCTCTTCTTTTCTGTGAAACTTGCAAAGAAATGTGTGTTTGGGGTATAGAGAGACAGAATTTGTAGAGGGCAGAGATGTGAGGCTGCTTAGGTTAAAAATCTGAGAGGAGGTGGTGGGAGGTACAGATGATTAAGGAAAAAGAATGCACAGCAGTAAATAAACATCTGATTGCAGTCATAGCTGTCACGTGTGGGATACATGTCCTAATAATTTCGTATAAATGGTACCTAATCCTTAACAACAATTCACAATGAGATCTTTCCCTCCCATTTTCCAATCATCCTCATTTTCCTCATTACCATCCTCCTCCTTGTGAAAATACAAAGAATTTACTGAAAGTCAGTGTGTGCCCCCAAATTCCCACCTGTCAACGTGAATCTTTACATTTGAAGATATCGATGCACCGAACTGCTGAACTTGCTGAAGGTCAGTGACCTTGCCAAGATTCAACCCCAAAGCCCTGCCATGACCCTACAGCTCCCTTACACCATGAGCCCACCACTCATTGGCACCGTTTCCCTGCTGATTTCAGAACGGATGTGGGTGCTGCTGGTAAGTACGCATCTGTGGTACACAGGGATTCCTTTCGTGC
>NW_023232660.1:0-923 GCF_002007445.2 Ailuropoda melanoleuca
TGAAAGGGGGGGGGGGAGAAAACTGCAACCAAGAATACTCTACCCAGCAAGGTTATCATTCAGATTTGAAGGAGAGATAAAATTTTTCAGAAAAATAAAATGTGAAGGCTTTTATCACCACTAAATTAGTTTTACAAGAAATTTTAAAGGGCTCCAAGTGGAAAAGAAATGGCCATAATTAAATATAAGAAAACTAGTAATAAAAAGATGTAAAATATCATAATATATACATAAAGTGTGGAGTAGGGAGTAAAAAGGGAAGAGAAGGGAGAAAAGAGGATTTTTTTGCTTTCTCTTTTTTTAAATATGTTTGAACTTAAATGACAATCAAATTAATATGGACTGCTATTTACTTAGGATTTTATATATAAGCCTCATGGTAACCAAACCCCAAAACCTATGATTGATACACTAAAATGAAGGGGAAAAAAGCCAAACAAAACATTGTAGATGCTAACTGACCACAAAGAGAGAGAGAAAGAAAAGAAGAAAGGAAGAAGAACTACAAAAACAACCAGAAAACAAAATTTAAAAATGGCAATAAGTACTTACCTATTAATAATTACTTTAAATGTAAATGACCTAAATGCTCCAATCAAAAGACACAGAATGGTGGAATGGATAAAAAGTCAAGTCCAGTCTATATACTGCCTACAAGAGACTCACCTCAGAACTAAATACAGATACAGACTGAAAGTGAAGGGATGGAAAAACAGGCACTATGGAAATGCAAGTTAAAAAAAAAAGCCAGGGTAGAAATACTTACATCAGACAAAACAGACTTTAAAACAAAGACTGTAACACAAAACAAAGAAGGGCACTGTATACTGATAAAGGACTCAGTCCAACAAGAGTTTATAGCAATTGTAAATATTTATTCATCCAACATTGGAGCACCTAAATACATAAGGCAAACATTAATG
>NW_023232661.1:0-923 GCF_002007445.2 Ailuropoda melanoleuca
AAGCCTGCCACATCTGTCCCAGACATGACTGTCCCTTGTATTGGGGCTCGCACAGAATAAAAAAGCAATAAACACACAGCTCTTCTGTGTGTATTTGCACAATGCTTTAAAGAAATTCTTTCATGGGCCTCATTCATTCATTCATACTCATTCATTGGCTCTCTCATATCGTTTCCACTGTAAAACTGTCAAGCAGATTCCCACTGCCCTAGGAGTACAATGCAAGCCCTCCCCAAGGCCCGAGGCACTCAACATTGCCTGCACCTGTCTGTGACCTTCCTCCCCTTCCCTCTGTGTCCCAGTGCTCCACTGTCCTAGCTTTCTGCCTCGCTCACCTGCTCAGCCCGCCTGGACCACGGGCACCTGCTCTTCCCTCTACCTAGAGTGCTGGTCCCCCCGTCCTGTGCCTGGTGGATTCCTCTCGCCCTTCTGGTTTATGCTCAGCGGGGCTGACCCTGCTCAACCAGCCCTCTCTGCTGGGCTTTCCGATTTGGTTTTCTTCGTGGATTGCATGCTCTCTGACCATGTCTGGCTCCATTGTCCACTGGATGCCTGATGGCCTGGGTCGTCCCAGTAACCTGAGCTCTACTCTCTGGAGCCCCTTGAGCTCATGAGCTGGCTGACTTTGTGATACCAGTCTCAGCAGAGCCCGGCACTCCTCATCTGGTGTGTTGGCCTAAGTTTATACCAGAGGAAAGGGAAGCTCAGAGAGGTCAAGCTACATATCCAAGACCACACAGACGATAAGCAGTGGAACTGGGAGGGAGCTACAATGTCTCTACAGCTTGCCCCTGAGTATATGTGACGCGGCACCCTCCCGCCCCAGGACCCTGCACCCACGGACAAGCTTTACATCAGAAAAAGTGACTTACGTTAGGAAAACTGAAGTTTTAAGAGGCTAATGCTCTCCCATCCCCCCCCCC
>NW_023232662.1:0-923 GCF_002007445.2 Ailuropoda melanoleuca
AGAGAGAGAGAGAGAGGGCACGCACACAAACAGGGGGAGCAGCAGAGAGAGAGGGAGAAGCAGGCTCCCCACTGAGCAGGGAGCCCGATGCGGGGGGCTTGATTCCAGGACCCTGAGATCATAAGCTGAGCACTGAAGGCAGACACTTAACCGACTGAGCCACCCAGCCACCGCCAAGAAAAATTCTTCTTAAAGAATAAAATCAACTTGATGTATTTACAAACTGGTGGCACCATTTCCATCTACTCCAATACAACCTTTAAAACTATAGGCTGAAATAACTGAGGTAGCTCTTTTAGTATAATAATCAACTCGATTCCAAGTGAAGCTATCTAATCTCGAAAACCAGAAAAAACGTTCAACTGAATCAACTGGCTTAACTCTAATAATAACTATAGCAAACATACTTGGGTGGCGTAAGTACAGTGAAGTTCATTTTCTACTTCCATTTAATTATGATCAAAGCGGGGTGATTTTATTGTATATCTGAAACTAATACAATGTTGTATGTCGATTACATCTCATTTAAGAAAAAGCCTTCATTAAACATACATTTATGATGAGCACTGAGTAATATACAGAACTGCTGAATCACTACATTGTATACGTAAAATTAAATATAACACTGTACATTAACTATATTGTGGAATTAAAAACTTAATAATAAAAAAAACCCAACCTCCTCCCAAACAAAAAATCAGATTAACTGAAATTTATAGTGAATATACCAGGTCAAACAACAACAAAGGCAGCCTTTAACCCAAAAAATAAAAAGTGATTTTAAATGAATGATAATTATGTTTTAGTAAGGAAACAAAAATATTACAATACACTGTCAAGAAAATCCTTAATTAGGGGCTCCTGGGTGGCACAGCGGTTAAGCGTCTGCCTTCGGCTCAGGGCGTGATCCGGCATTATGGGAT
>NW_023232663.1:0-923 GCF_002007445.2 Ailuropoda melanoleuca
AAGGCAATTAAGGCTAGAGCAACGAAATTAAGTAATTAAAGAAAAAATACTTACAGTGTGAGTGTTGATGATTTCACCAATGGAAATGTAGATCACTGGTTTGGTAAGGGTCACTAAATCAGAATATTCATCCACATTAAATTTATCCTGAAGCTCTGGGACATCACAAGCAGTTTGGAAAAACCGTCTGCAAATAAACACGAGAGCAGGATCCCCGGGTGACACATACGTGCGGAGTTGGCGAGAGGATATCCCACAAACCACTGAAGCAATGATTCAAAGAGAAGGCTGTCAAGCCTGGGGATTCTAGAGAAGCTGCACATGTTCGCTGCGCTTCATGGCCTTGGGGTGGTAGTTCTAATAACTTCTCTCTCCACCCAGTTTTAATTCCACCCACAAGAACTGCTCAACGGAGCATTTGCAAACACCAGAGTCATTAGGCAAACCACCTTTATCTCTAAGAAAATGCCCTGAACTCACACCTGGATGTTTAATTTACAAATGTTGAAAGCACTCTCCAATTCTTCTCTGATTACAAATTAACACGTGCCTAATGCAGGTCCATTGCTTTTATGTGAAGTGCGGTCTATTTCACTGGAATACATTTTAACAGCTCAAAATCCTCTGTCACCCCCAGGGGCTATGAGCCCAGAGAAAGCTAAGTATGGTATTTATCTTGTCCTGGGACTCAGAGATAGAAACACGCCCGCAAGTACCTTGCTCCTTTCCCCCTACCTGAATTTCTGGTAGGACTGGGAGAGATACTCATTAATGATGCCCAGGTGAGCATTATCTCCCAGAAACATCTTATTGGAAGCTGCATGCTGGAGCATCTTTGCAATGGAGCCAAGATTTCGGCGTTGGTCCGTGGTGAGCTGGCCTCCTGCCGACAGGTCAATGATGTCAAAGGCATCAGGAGCAAC
>NW_023232664.1:0-923 GCF_002007445.2 Ailuropoda melanoleuca
ACCTGTGAGGTCATGAGCTGGGTGGTGGCTCGGGAGTCCATGCCGTGAGCTGGAGAGTCTGAGGGGAAGCAAGGTGGTGGGTGTCCTCCCTCGCAGTCAGCTGGGGCAGTGGCTGGGCCCCAGCAGAGGACATCAGGCTGGGGGGAGAGAGCAGGTGCCAAGCAAGATGCTCGAAAAGGTGCCTTCTCACTCCGAGGTTTTATTTTCTCAAATTCCAAGTGCCCAGAGTTAACCAAATTGCAAAGTCTGAGAGCACAGTCCCTAAGACTTCTTTACTGTTGGGACCCACTGCAAATTGGGGAGGGTGTCCGCAAAGCACCCTGTGTTTGCATGATTCCCTGGAAACACTCACCGAGCTCAGCGAGAGCTGTCACTGTCAGTTACGCTGTGTACAGGGAAGGATACAGGTTCGCATCAACCAAAGAGAGAGACACTTGGGGCAGAGTCTGGGAGGGTTTCAGTGCAAAGCTTAAGTTGTCCTCAGGAGACCTTACTGTCCTGTATTCAGTGTGTGACCTGGAGCATTGCCCACCAGGGAAGCTCACACTGTGAAAGTATAAATAATGATTGTGATACTTACTAAATGGTAAGAAGACTTAATTCATGCCCTAGCTGTCAAGAGTATTGTCACAGGGAAGAGAGGTGGGGCTCACCTCAGTATACCATGAAAACAGCTAGGAATTTATAGTCCAGGGGCAGGGCAGGGGCAGGGGATGGGAATTATAAGAGGAGACATCAAGGTAGGGGGATTCTTGCTAACCTGACTCAATGGGTTCTTGCTAAGACTGGGCGTGACAGGTTGTGAAGGACAGAGCACAGAAGACCAAGGTCAAGGCCTTGTCAAGAGGAGGACAGAGGGGCGCCTGGGTGGCACAGCGGTTAAGCGTCTGCCTTCGGCTCAGGGCGTGATCCCGGCGTCATGG
>NW_023232665.1:0-923 GCF_002007445.2 Ailuropoda melanoleuca
CGCTGTTTCTTTTTGCTTTCTCTTTTTTTATATATTCTTTACTATTTCTCTGTGTTTGGAGAAGAAATGGCACATCAAGGCATGAACGTATGGAACTGTAACTCCTTAATTCTCTTTATAACAGATTGAGGAAAGAGTAGCAGTTAACTATACAGCAGGGATGTTGAAAGGAAATTGCAGATGATAGGAAGAGTAGGTGCTGTGCCCAGAGACCAGAATGAGAAGGAGGGTTTTGGAAATGGGGAGCAGTTTGGTGTAACAGTGACAGAGATGACACGTGGGACCCCAGGACAGGTGCGGCAGGATCTGCCAGCCCAACAGTCACCCCGTCCCTAAAATCACACAGAACACCTAAAGCACCAAGCTCTGAAAAAGAGAGAAATATGAACAAAGAAAACAGCCCTGCTCTGTAGAAGACATTACAGATTTTAAAACCTGCTCACATCAGTTCAGTGAAGAACAGAGTGCCGGTGTTGTATGTCCATTCTAGAAACAAGAAAACTGAGGCTCCAGGAGTTTACGTGATGTGCTTGAACGGAAATCCAAATCCTCTTCTGCCCCTTCCCTTGTTCTTTCCAGCAACCGTGCTTCAGAGCGTATACATATGGCAGAAAGCCTGCCAACCCTGAATGCATCTCGGCCAAAGCGGTACAATCAGAAACAATTTAAATCGGGACAAGTTTCTTTGGCACGTTTCCATTCTACTGTCACGTTCTTCTCCTACTTGTCTCTCATTCTGGACTCTGAACCTAAATTCATGAAGAGTCCGTTATACTTGCCTACCCTACAATACAGAAAACTGAAAGGTTCAATATTCTAGCAACTACCCCAAATTTGCATTTTTACTAGAACAAAGGAAGTAACTTCCAGCCGTATGGGTTCTGAGTAATACTGGCCTACCGAGGGTCTGCATTTTTTTTTTT
>NW_023232666.1:0-244 GCF_002007445.2 Ailuropoda melanoleuca
AATTGGACAGCTACATGCAAAAGAATGAAACTTGACCACTCTCTCACATCATACACAAAGTTAAACTTCAAATGGATGGAAGACCTTGATGTGAGACAGAAATCTATCAAAATCATAGAGGAGAACATAGGCTCCAACCTCTTTGACATTGGCCACACCAACTTCTTTCATGACACATCTCCAAAGGCAAGAGAATCAAAAGAAAAAATGAACTTGTGGGACTTCATCAAGATAAAAATCTTCT
>NW_023232666.1:354-1551 GCF_002007445.2 Ailuropoda melanoleuca
GACTGGTATCCAAGGTCTACAAAGAACTTCTCAAACTCAATACACGAGAAACACATAATCAAATAAAAAAAATGGGCAGAAGCTATGAACAGACACTTTTCCAATGGAGACATACAAATGGCTGACAGACACATGAAAAAATGTTCAAAATCATTAGCCATCAGGGAAATTCAAATCAAAACCACATTGAGATACCACCTTATGCCAGTTAGAATGGCAAAAAGTGACAAGGCAAGAAACAACAAATGTTGGAGAGGATGTGGAGAAAGGGGATCCATCTTGCACTGTTGGTGGGAATGCAAGTTGGTACAGCCACTTTGGAAAACAGTGTGGAGGTCCCTTAAAAAGTTAAAAATTGAGCTACCTTATGATCCAGCAATTGCACTATTGGATATTTACCCCAAAGATACAGATGTAGTGAAGAGAAGGGCCATATGCACCCCAATGTTCATAGCAGCACTGTCCACAATAGCNCCCCAATGTTCATAGCAGCATTGTCCACAATAGCTAAATCGTGCAAAGAGATGTGATGCCCTTCAACAGATGACTGGATTAAGAAGATGTGGTCCATATATCCAATGGAATATTACTCAGCCATCAGAAAGAACGAATTCTCAACATTTGCTGCAACATGGACGGCACTGGAGGAGATAATGCTAAGTGAAATAAGTCAAGCAGAGAAAGACAATTATCATATGATTTCTCTCATCTATGGAACATAAGAACTAGNATAGCAGGAAGATCAGTAGGAGAAGGAAGAGATGAATGAAGGGGGGGTAAAGAGAAGGGGGAATGAACTATGAGAGACTATGGACTCTGGGAAACAAACTAAGGGCTTCAGAAGGGAGGGGGTGGGGGACTGCGATAGGCCAGTGATGGGTATTAAGGAGGGCACATATTGCATGGTGCGCTGGGTGTTATACGCAAATAATGAATCATGGAACATTACATCAAAAACTAAGGATATACTGTATGGTGACTAACANGTATACTGTATGGTGACTAACATAACAAGAAAAAATTATTTAAAAAAAAAGATAAGAAAAAATAAAGGTCCAGGTGGAAACTGTGATAGAGATAGACATTAATATCTCACAATGGCTGATTTCAAGGTACCAATAATTTCACTACCATTTGGTAAATTTCCTGAAAATTTAATAGTCAGCTCTCACAAACCAGTATGTACTGGATCCAGCA
>NW_023232667.1:0-923 GCF_002007445.2 Ailuropoda melanoleuca
TATGTATTTATTTATTTATTTATTTAGAGCACGCAAGGTGGGGGGAGTGTGAGGGAAGGGGCAGAAGGAGAGGGAGAGAGAGAATGTTAAGCAGGCTCCACGCCCAGCATGGAGCCTGACCTTGGGCTCGATCTTACAACCCTGAGATCATGACCTGAGTCGAAATCAAGAGTCAGCTCAGGCTTAACTGACTGAGCCACCCAGGCATCCCTCCAGTAGCCAAATTTTGGAAACAGCCAAGTGTCCATCAATACACGAATAGCTAAAGAGTGGTATGTACATACAATGGAATATTATTCAGCCATAAAAGGAAGGAAATCTTGCCATTTGCAATGACATGGATAGAACTAGAGGGTATTATGCTAAGTGAAATAAATTAGAGAAAGACAAATTAGAGAAAGACAAATTGATTGAATTCATGTGGAATTTAAGAAACAAAACAAATGAGCAAATGGAAAAAAGAGCAAGAGCGTTGGTTGCAAGCACCTTCCGTTTGGACTTAAGGCCTCCAGAATTGTGAGAAAATAAACTTTTGTTTGAACCCACCCAGTTTGTAGTGATTCGTCAAGGCAGTCCTAGGAAATGAATATAATGATTAACTAGGGTGTCATTCATTCCCAGGGTGTCAGAGAAGAAAAGGGTCTGGAAAAGGCAGAGCTTCCTAGATGAGGTCGGGCTGCAAAACAAAAAGGTTTAGGGAAGTGAGGAAGAGTGAGAGGGCTCTCCTCGCAGGAGGAACAGTGGTAGCAAAGGTATTAAGTACTGTACTTGCTTTGATTTGTACCTGATGGGTAGCTCTTGGATTTCTTTTCTCTTGGTACAGATATATCAGAAATAGTTTTATATTAACTCTTATAAGAAGGGGAAGATTCTTGGTTCTCACGTAGACCAAAGAAAATTGAAAGAGAAAAATCAGTGACGAA
>NW_023232668.1:0-923 GCF_002007445.2 Ailuropoda melanoleuca
ATTTCAGTACTTCACTTGGAAAAATAATTTAATATTCTGTTTCTTTGACCCTTTCTGATAGGGTTAGATGCTCCTGGGAGTATTAGGAGAATTTTGTGATGGAGGTGTCATATGTTGTGTTAAAACCTCATCAGTGGAAGAGCATTGCTATACCTGCGCTTTCTTAGGTTTTCCTGTTTGCTAATACAAAAGAGATATTTTGGCATATTTTCTAAATTTAGTAGAAGTAATACTGTAGTAGTTATATTACATGAGGTATTAACTTAAGGTAAATTGTAGAAAGAGCTTATTGTTATGACTTGCCTTTATGTGACAACCAGTAAACTTTGCGAATAATTGTATGTATTTTTGTTGAGGGCATGTCCCAAGCTCTGCTTTTGAGTTTTGCTCTTTATTTTTTCAATGAAGTGTGATCATAAAGATATTTTTGGTAAGAAAATGTGAAATTTGTTTTTCTTTACAGAATGTAATAAAGTACTGATATATAAAATGGAAGTCTAAGAGAAGATAAGCAGTTGTGTTACTGATCGTGAAGTTTAATGCATCCTTTACTTTCCTTATTAGTATTGAGTAGTTGATGATTCAGTATGGTGATGTTTTATTTTAAATAAGAGGTGGGGTTGAGGAAGCCATAATAAGGTGAAGTCAGTCACATTACTCCTAAGAGATAGGAAACCCAAGTAGGTTGAGCCTCATTTGATAGTAAGCTGCAGTTTGACTGCTCACAGCAGTAGTATAAATAAGGGAGGTGTTGTCTAAAGCTGTCCTGGTGGGTCAGGGGAGTAGACACAGCAGACTTGGCAGTAAGCCTGGCTTCTAAAACAAAATCCAAGTCATCAAATTTGCCCAGGCATGCCATATGAGGTTCAAGTAACAGTGGAATTTAAGAGGAGTGAGTTTCTTCATGGAGGCTTTAGGAGAGT
>NW_023232669.1:0-2907 GCF_002007445.2 Ailuropoda melanoleuca
ACTCTGCCTCTCCCCTCCACTTGTTCTCTCAAATAAAATCTTAAAAAAAAAAAAAAGGAGGATAAGGGGGGTTATATTAGTTAGGATCTGGCTTGGCTTCAAATAACAAACCAACAACAACAAAAACAAGCTTAAACAAGTTAAAGTTTGTTTTTTGCTTTCATAATACTGGGAGGTGGTAAGTCCGATGCTGGTAGGATACTCCATGGTGTCAGGAATTCACATTCCATTTGGGATTGGGCTGCTATGCGTGCCTACCAGTTTGGCTGCTGAGACTCCAGCCATGACCTACAACTTCATCTAAAAAGACAAGGCTACCCTAACACATACCACACACAGCCTCCTTCCTTTTACGTTTCACTGGCTAATCGATCATCTAGGTCCAAGAAAAGCTGGGAAGTGGGTTTTATTTTATGCGGCCATGTGTAATTATTATAAAAGAAGGGGAGTGTGAATACTGGTGGAAATTAGTGTCTGTGATAAGGTCAGTAATCACACAAAGGGGGCACAGAGGTCGCACAGGATGGTTATGGGATAGTCCCTCAGAACATCTGACAGAGCCTGGGAAAGAGGGCAAACGTGCTCCTAGCTGAGGGAAGAACACGTCAAATTCTGGCAAGACCGTCCTGCTCAATGCACGGGAAGGACAGCAAAAGGTCAGGGTGGTTGGCTCTCCAAACAGACCAGGGTCACTTCTTGTTCAAGCAAGACCGCTGCTTACTTACCACAGTAAGGAACCTCCCCATCTGGACAGTCTCAGAGTCCCAGAAGAGAGAGGGGAGCGCATTTATGGGGTTCTAGGGTCTGGGCTTGAAGAGTTTTAGGAAGGTCAGTCAATGTGGGGACCTAATTGGGTTTGGACAAAGTCAGTGATGTACCAGTTCACAGCTGGTAGACACTGCTAGGCAAGGGCTTCTGAGTAAGTCAGACACACCAGCGGTTCTTGGCTAAGCACCCCGTGGAGTAGTTTGTCCAGAGAAGGCAGTTGACCCAAATGAGCCCTCAGCTGTCCTGAGAAGGGTTTGGCTGAGCAGCCTATCGTCAGTGTCAAAGAAATGCAGGGATTCATGAAGCAAACAAAAAAGTCACTTACTGGCACGAATTTTCTGGACCAAAGAATAAGGTCCTGTTGAGGAGGGTTTAGTTCGGTCACTCACAGCTGAAGCTGGGAGTCTGAGGCACAGCCATTCTCCACCTGGTCAGGAGACAGCTCCTGGGGGCTGGTGGGCCACAGGCAGGACTTAATTTGGATTTTACTTCAAGATAGAGTATCTTGGCAGAGTAGTAACTAAAGGATCACCTTGGCTGCCACATGCATTTGCTGGGGCCGCCATGACGAAGCAGCCCAGGCTGGGCAGGTCACACAGAAATTTGCTGGGGCACAGTTGTGGAGGCTGAAGTCTGCGGTCAAGGTGTTGGCAGGGTTGATTCCTTCAGAGAGCTGTAGGGGAGGGTCAGGTCCAGGCCACACTCATTGGCTGAGAGGACCATCTTTACCCTACCTGTCTCTTCATGTTCCCTCTGTGCATGGACCTCAATTTCCCCTTCTTATATGGACACCGGTCGTAATGAATTAAGGCCCCCTGAAGCGCCTCATTTGAACTTGACTACCTCTGTAAAGACCCTATTTCCAAATAAGGTCCTATTCTGAGATTCTGAGGGTTAAGACTTTATTGTATGAATTTTGAGGACACATTTCAAATACGGTGAATAGGATTGTGAGGGGCAAGAATATTAGCGGGGAGACGAACTGGAGGCTAGCACAGTTGTACAGGTAAAAGGGTGGCACCTCGGATGGGGTGGTCAATGAGAGGTAGAGAGAGGGGATGAGTTCTGGATGTATTTTGGTGGTGATGCCAATAGACTTCACTGATAGACTGCACGCAGGATGGGGAAGAAGAATCAAGAAGGACTGTAAGGATTTAGCCAGCGAGAAATTAAACTGCTACTTACTCAGCCCCTTCCTGCCTTAGGACCTTTGCACTTGCTTTTCCTTCAGCCTGAAATGCTCTCATCTTAGTTCTTCTAATTCCAATTGTAACTTAAAGGTCTCCTCCTTGGGGAGGCATTTCCTAGCCTTACCATGTAAAGGTGTCACTTCACAGCTATCACCTCACATTATCTTAGCTCACTGCTTGCCCTTGTAACTCCTTGACATGCTATTATCCATCTCTTGCCACGGACATGAGAGTAACACCAAGACAGGGATCTTCTCCGCCTTGGTCACGGTTGTATTACCAGGTCCTATAACAGGGCCTTGCACATAAGCATTCAGTAACTGATGGAGTGAATGAATAGTGACCTAGTGCCAACACTGAGCGACAGAGAAATGTAAAGTAAACTGTCAGTTTCTAGTGCAGAGGACTGGGTAGATAACAGAGAAAAGAGAAACCCACATCAACCTGGCTTTCATAGAGACCTGTTTGCTCCTATAACCACAGGGTTGAGAGTGGTTTTCATAGCTGGTTTAATTCAACAGCTGCCCAGCCTGGGAGGCTTTGTTATGATGGCCCCAGCAAATGCATGCGGCAGCCAAGGTGATCCTTTTGTTACTTCTCTGTCCAAGATACTCCCATCTCGGAGTAAAATCCAAATTAAGTCCTTACCTAGTTCTCTGGTGGGTGTCAGCGCCATCCTAAAACTGACTTTCCATGAGATGGCCAAGTGGCTATGCAGTTCCAGGTGTCACCCCAATTGAGTCACTATGTGGAAGAGAAAGAGGAACATCTCTTCTGGTAGGTCCTTCAGCAGAGTGGACAGGATTGTTTTCGAGAATCCCCCAACCATCTTTGGGTCTCAGAAGCCCTTAGGGATTCTTCCCTAAACCAATTTTTGTGGCAACACAAGTGGGGCTACTTTGTAATGACCAATGGTTCAAGAAACCATTAGACAAAGCTTAAAAAAAAA
>NW_023232670.1:0-923 GCF_002007445.2 Ailuropoda melanoleuca
ATTTAAGCACATCAATTATTTTGATACTCTCCTGGGCGGTGGATTTCCCTTTGCAAGTGGCAGCAGGATGTCCGACTTAGAAAATATGAGAAAGAAGCCACAATTCCATTAGCCTATCAAGCTCCATCCATGGGCCATATGTTTTGACAATTTCTGGTATTCAGTTGGGGATGAGTACTTTGCTCAGTTCTGCATCTTAAGATACCTGGAAATTTTAGTGCTATATAAGAGTTTCAAATTACTAAGCTAAACATAATACCTTGCTACAGTAGATTGCTGAAAAGGCCCCCCCAAAGTATTGGTGCATTCAAGCTAATGGCACATGCGCTGGAGCTGAGTTGATGAATATTCAGGATGCCGTTACGTCTAATTTATTGGTTCAAATCCTTATATCAATTTACAACTGTTAAGATAATGGAAAAAATATTTTGACAAATTGGACTTGATCAAACCAATGAAACCCACAGTCTGAATGTGTGATCTTGGTTTGCAGTGCAGTGAGTGAATGCCAGCTTTACAGTCATATATTGATTAGACTTCAGCTGTTGCACAAGATTGTTAAGAAATAGAATCTGCGGTATCTTTTGTCAAAGGAATGATACTCTGAGATTGGAAGCCTGTCAAAGTAACTCGTGTGGGTCAAATATGTGCCCCGTTGCAGTAGGTGCTTAAAACAGGAGAAGCAGAATACAAAAACAATTTTTGAAGTGCTTTGCTAACAGTTTAAAAGGAGTTACTGAAACCGGTTTTTTAAAATGCTCACTCCCACCCCCACTCCCTTTCCCATTTTATACCAGAGAATTGACGTTATCTAACTTGGATAGGAATGCAATGTTTTATACCGGTGAAGCAATGCTATAAGAGCAGGAAATGTGTATTTTAGCGAGAGAGGATGAATGCACTTGGGATGGACTGGGGTAAGG
>NW_023232671.1:0-923 GCF_002007445.2 Ailuropoda melanoleuca
GGGGCAGATCCAAGGACTGCAGGCAGCTTCTAGAGTCTGGAAAAGGCATGGGTTCACAGATTATCCCCAGACCAAACAGATGGAAGATAGCTGTGCTACCACACCTTAGACTTAATAACTTCAGGATTGCAAAATTATAAATTTGTGTTGTTTTAAGTTACTAAATATGTGGTAATTTATTATAGCAACAGTTAAGAAATAAATACATCGACTCTAGAATTAGGAAAAAAATTCACAGAGCCCAATTGATTGTTTTCCTAGAAGAGTCTGCTAATTGAGTTTAAGTCTACAGATTATGGACTCCAGTCAACTCCCTTCACATAAATTGAATTTTTAGGCAACTGGCAACAAGATTTCAACCATCTACCTTCCTGACCGCATATACTATTAAGTTTCTGCTAGGGTCTTTGGACAACTTAAAGCTATGAGTTTTTAGAACACAAATGTTTGGTGTGATGATTCTATGGCCTGAGTATGAATTTGGTAGATATAAAAGTGTCTGCCTTTAAACAATTTTTAAAAATCTTTAGAACATTTTTTGAAAAATTTAGTAGTGGACTTCATTAACTACTTGGTGTCAAAATAATACAATATATGAGACCTTGAATGAAATGTTTTTGGAAAAAGCAGTTGATGAAGGTGCTTTTGTTTTATTCAAGGAATGAAGGAAGTTTCACTCTGAGATTGAATAGAATACTAACTTTAGGGAAACTTTAAAAGTTTAATGTAAGTAAAGACTTTTTTTTTTCACCATACATAATTAGAATTTTATTCTTGTTGGTACTACAGTTAGAATACTAAAGTTCTACTCACATAGCAACTTTCAAATATACAATGCCATATTGTTAACTATTTTTTAATGATTTTTTATTATATTATGTTAGTCACCATACAGTACATCCCTGGCTTCCGATGTAAAGCTC
>NW_023232672.1:0-923 GCF_002007445.2 Ailuropoda melanoleuca
CTGATATTTTCTCTCACAAAAGACTTGCTTAGTGAAGTGCAACCTACAGTTGTCTTTCTGATTTTTTAGGTGGCAGCCTCAGGAAACAAATGAAAGCCTTAAGAATTACCAAGATGCTTTGCTTCAGAGTGATCTCACATTGTGCCCAGTAGGAGTAAACACAGAATGTTACAGAATATACGAGGCTTGCTCCTATGGCTCTATTCCCGTGGTAGAAGATATAATGACAGCTGGCAGCTGTGGAAATACATCTGTTTACCGTAATGCTCCTCTGCAGTTACTCAAGTCCATGGACGCTCCCTTTATTTTTATTAAGAACTGGAATGAACTTCCTGCTGTTTTAGAGAGAGAGAAAACTCTAATTTTACAAGAAAAGATTCAAAGAAGAAAAATGTTACTTCACTGGTATCAACGCTTCAAAACAGAGCTAAAAATGAGATTTACTAATATTTTAGAAAGTTCGTTTTTAATGAATAATAAAGGGTAACTGTTAATTATCTTTTTGAGCTAAGATCTGATTTTTTAAGTCATTTCTAGTACTGGGTGTGGGTGTGTGTGTGTGTATAAATGTTCTTTGAGGTATCCTTGTAGACCCTAGATTATGTATGTAATGTCGACTAAGTGCTCCCTTATTGGGCCACTCCTGAAAATGAAGTTAAAATGTTACTCAAACTCACTTTTACAAAGTCAGATGATTTAACATTTATCAACTCTTCTCATGCATTCAGATCCACTCTAGGGAAGCAGCGTTGTGTGGTGGAAAGACAGCTTTGGTGTCAGACAGAACCTGGGTTGAAACCTTGCCTCCATACCTGCTATCTGGGGACCTTGAGCAAGCCATCTAACTGTCCAGAGTCTTGGTTCCTTTCAATGTAAAATGAAGATAATGGTACCTCCTAGGTTAAGTTTTAAATATGAAATGA
>NW_023232673.1:0-923 GCF_002007445.2 Ailuropoda melanoleuca
AAAAAAAAAAAAATTCCTTCTATTAACCTATTTTTTTAAAAAACTTATCAGCAAAGTGATACACCTAGATTTGCTTTTCACATACAAAACACATAATGCCTTTTACTATGAAATCAAATTCAACTCAATATTATAATCAATATAAAAATGCAATCTATTTTTCAGTGTCTAACTACTAGACTTACATCTAGATGATTAAGCTCCCATCCACTCCATATATTACCACCAGACAAATCTTTCTATATATAGCCTTATTTTGCAGAGACTCCTAACATCTTCCAACCTCAATTTCTGTGCTACCTTTCTTCCATAGCTTAAAACTCAGTTATTAACTACACAGAACAAACTGATGATTACGGGGGCGGGGGGATAGGCAGGGGGATGTGTGAAATAGGGGATGGAGATTAAAGAGTACACTTACCTTGGTGAGCACTGAGTAATGTACAGAACTGCTGAATCACTGTATTGTACGCCTGAAACTAATGTAACACTGTACGTTAACTACACTGAAATTAAAATAAACACCTTAATTAAAAAAAAACAAAAACTCAATTACCAGCTGAGAATCTTGTTATCAAAATAAGGGCCACGTTTCTAGCCTCCCTTACAGCTACTGCAGCCTTGTTACTAAGTGGAGGTAGTAGGTGGCAGCTTCCTCCAACCTTCTTTAAAAGGCCTATCCCTTTGTTTTTTATCTCTTCTTTCACACTGCTGCCTGGAAAAGGATGTGACAACAGAGCTCTATCCACCACTCTGGACTGTTAGCATCAGATCCAATCCCAAAGAATGGCAGAGCAGTAAACTAGACAGAGTGAGGACCCCATGAAACAGTACCTCCACCCTAGCCAGAGACTGTGTTTCTAAGGGATTTTTACGTGAGAAGGAAATCTTAATTCCTCTTAATTCCCCCAATCCTAACAGAT
>NW_023232674.1:0-923 GCF_002007445.2 Ailuropoda melanoleuca
ATATATATATATATATATATATATATATATATAGTCTAGATACCCTTCTTGTATTATGCACAATGCACTACATAATCAAACAGAATACTTTCACCCTCAGAATCGTGTCACTTATTAGAAAAGAGACAGTGGAATGTATGACTGGGCACCTGTTTAATTTATTATGAGTTTAATTTTGGAGACTTATCAGCTCAAAGAACCAGCTGGCCTCAGCTTATCACATTTTGTTTTTCTTCACAAAGGTGCCACTACTGAGTTATGTTTTTGCTTTAAATCCTGGAGAAAAAAATACACCCCTGATCAGCCAGCAACCCCTTATCTACTTATCAGAGAAAGCAGTGTCAGCAGTAGCACTAAGATGCTGGGCTTTTGATAGAGGAAGGGGTGGGATCAATAGATACACTCTGAAAACAGGATTGTTTTTGGGGTGCCTGGGTGGCGCAGTCGTTAAGCGTCTGCCTTCGGCTCAGGGCGTGATCCCTCTCTCGCTGGCTGTCTCTGTCACATAAATGAATAGAATCTTTAAGAAAAAAGAAAAAAGAAAACAGGATTGTTTTTGATTCTGGAAAGAACTGAATTCCAGCCCTCCACTTTCCAAAAGGTTTATCTGTAAAAGGTAAGATGCTTTCTGTTCTTTGTCCTAGAGTAGTATGCCAACTACCTTCCCATTACACTTCTCTGTACAGAGCCTGGATTTAGCATACTCTGCAGTGTAAACTCACTTTCTGGGTAGAAAGGAAAGCCCTCTAGGGAAAGGGGGAAGAAAGGCGAAGTAAGATACATAGGAAGAAATGCTGAAGAAAGAAACAAGTGGATTTGTGAATGTTGACAAGTCAGAAAGAAAGCAACAGAATTATTACAGAGCTGTGGTAGAGGACAAAGGGATGATTTGGCAAGCTCCAAAAAGACTCTTAAATGTCGGG
>NW_023232675.1:0-923 GCF_002007445.2 Ailuropoda melanoleuca
AGAGGAAGAAGCAGGCTACCAGCCGAGGAGCCTGATGCGGGGCTCGAACCCAGAATGCTGGGATCACGCCCCGAGCCCTAGGCAGATGCTTAACGACTGCGCCACCCAGGTGCCCCTCCTCCGCTTTTTTCCACAGTGAGGTGGGCTCTCTGAACACGCTAGGCATAGTGGGGGGAGCAGAATTTTGCAGTGATGGGTCCCCTCAGACTGTTCCCATGTGGGAGTTAGTGCCACTCGGGCTCACCTGGGATCTGGGTCACTGTGTCTTTCCCCAGGGTGATCTCTCCCCATCTCCTTCCCTCCCAGGGCTCATCTGCACACACCCCGCTGTGGCCCCTCTGTCTTGAGAGGCTCTGAGACCAAGGCCATTCCTGGAAGGGAGATCTGGTAGGCTTCCACGAATGAGTGGCAAAGCGGTTTGCAGTGAATCCTCTCTCCCAGGGGCTTGCAGTTCTCACAGTGGTTTCCAGTGGACCCCCGTGGGCAAAGGATGCAAACAGCCACGTTGCGTGTTTACTCCCACTAGTTCAGATCGAGGTGTCATCTAGACCACTTCCAAGGCTTGCTCCGTCCTCCTGCCTGGGAGCCTGGAGGTACGGGCTGGGGAGGAAGGACGGGCGTGATCAGAGTTCAGGCGATACTTCCTGCCAGCCTATAAGTTCCAGCCTCTTCCTTTAAAGCCACACTGCAGTGCCACCCACAGCCCTTGCCGACCATGACATAAGCAAACTGTTTTAAAATTTTGGCAGCGCTCATCGTGTCAGAAGCCAAGCTTTAAACAGAGAGGCGGCATGACACAGCGGAAGGAGCGTAGGATTTGGAAATAGAAGGTCTCCAGGATCGACTCTTTTCTCTCTATTGACACGTTGTGTGACTCTGAACACATTTCTTTTTCTTTCTTTCTTTTCTTTTTTTTTCTTAAA
>NW_023232676.1:0-923 GCF_002007445.2 Ailuropoda melanoleuca
AGGCTTGAGCCCAAACTGATAACCTGGCAGCTGGTTCCTCAGGCAGCTGAAAGAAAACAGATGAGAGAGATTCCTGTGTGGCAAAAAGTTGCCCAAGGAGAAGGGTGGGACAGGGTGTTGGCTGCTTTCCTTCAGGGGAAATTCTTCCACCCCAGCTCCAAGAAGCCAGGATTGGACAGAACAGATGGGGGAGCTGGCAGAGTGCCCATCTAGTGTACAGCCTTGGTGCTACTCCAAAGAACATGTCTGCTGAGACCTGAATCATAGCCTTGGCCAGTCCATGCTCGGCGCCCGTTGACCACCCTCTCCATCTCAGTTGCTCACAGGTAGGCCTATTGGAGAAAGGGGACTTTTATTTCTGGAAAATTCATCATAAAACCATCTCAGACTTGATAAGAGAGCTGGCATTCGGGGAATCATTGGAGCCTGCCTCTTCTCTCTCTCCAGTGTTCCTTTAGGCAAAGGAGTTGCCAAGGAGAAGGGAGCTCACATTTATTGAATGACAGCATGTTGTCTGACACCACTGGCTCTTTTCACGAGTTTTTTCACTCTCACAAGTATCCTATGAGATACTTATTATCTTCACTATACTCATTATCCGTGGGCGAGGAACCAAGGCGCTGAGGATGGCTCTTCAACGTATTTCCCATAAAGAGTTCTGGTTCAGCAGGAAATGCCCCACCTTGAGAGTGGCATTGGGAATGAAGGGCGGAGGAATGGTTGCCAATGTAGAGGTACTTCAGATGAGTTGGTTGTCCTGGCTTCCAGCCCTTGGCCTTGGAGTGAGCCTCAGGGATGAACATGCAGTGGAACACCCAGCACCATCCTAGAGTCAGAGGAGGCCAAAGACACAGGCACCTTCCATACTGGGTGTAGACAGAAGTGAGGAAGGGAGCCTTTGATAAGAGGGCCTGCCATCAGGA
>NW_023232677.1:0-923 GCF_002007445.2 Ailuropoda melanoleuca
TATACAACTTCTGAAAATAAATTATGTTGCTCTAATGGGCTTAGCTATGAATCAATCGGATTCGATTCTCCCTTTGGCTGGCTGTGAGCTTTAACCTTCTAGGTGCATTGCCATAGCACACACAAGACCCCCGTGCCTCCCTCAGGCCTGCTGCTTGGTGAATTACTGGATTTTTTGGGTCTACAACCTGGATTAAGTAAAAGCTGCCACGGAGAAGGGGGAAGAATTGAGCTCCAGGGAAATGAAGGTGGCCTGTTGTGGGGTTGGTGCAAGAGGTGGGTGCAGACAGGTGGCAGCTGTCCAGTTGTCAGGTTTGCAGACACCACCATCACCTTGGGAACAACATCCAAGGTCCTACTGGAACTTCTCTACACTGAGCTTTACAGGCAATAGATTCTTTCAGGGACTTAGAGCAGGAGTTAGAGACTTCAGTAGGAAAGGGAGCTCTAGGAGCACAGAGACCAGTATGGCTAACTTCATAATTTGAGAGCTCTGAGAGCAGAGGGGGCTGAGACAAGGCAGAGGTGTGGCAACTGTTCACCAGCTGTCAACATCCATGGAAAGATCTGGTCGGAGACAGGAGGTAAGGCCGGGCCTCCTGGGATGACAAGGAGGATCCATCATGAGCAGCCCTGCAGCTTTCTTAGCAGCCCTGGTGAGTATCTGGGTTGACGCCCAGGGCGGGCAGCAAAATGTCCAGACTCCTGCTAACCGAGGAGTCTGGAGGGCCAAGCCTCTCCACTGTGTGGGGGCTTGTCCTTGACCCCTTGGGTGCATGACTCAGATATTCTTCCAGTCCAAGAGGACTCTGATAGATACAAGCCAAAGCCAGAGAATAATTCTATTAGGAGCCAACAGATACCTTAGAGCTGGCTTTCAAGGAGCACTGGTACACTTAATAAAGCCTTTTTCTCAGTGCTGAC
>NW_023232678.1:0-151 GCF_002007445.2 Ailuropoda melanoleuca
ATACAAGACAAGAAATTGGATAACCTTTCAAGTACCCTTTAAATGTCACTAACTGGGGGGTGCCTGGGTGGCGCAGTCGTCAAGCGTCTGCCTTTGGCTCAGGGCATGATCCCGGTGTTCTGGGATCGAGACCCACATCAGGCTCCTCTGC
>NW_023232678.1:358-554 GCF_002007445.2 Ailuropoda melanoleuca
CCCCACATCAGGCTCTTCTGCTGGGAGCCTGCTTCCTCCTCTCCCACTCCCCCTGCTAGTGTTCCCTCTCTCGCTGGCTGTCTCTCTGTCAAATAAATAAATTTTAAAAATATTTTTAAAAAAATGAAAAAAATAAGTGTCACTAACTGGGCTGGTGATAGAGGGTTTTATTATTCTCTGTTGGAGTACATCAGCA
>NW_023232680.1:0-8510 GCF_002007445.2 Ailuropoda melanoleuca
ACCTGCTTCCCCCTCCTGCTTATTCCTTTGTGTTCGCTAATGGCCTTTCTCTAAGTTATATAATCCTGTCACTGGTATAAAAATATCACTCCAAGGCTGCTCGTTTAGCCTAAATCATTCAGCCGTTAGCAGTGACAGGGCGGGTGTATGAACCACACTGGAGGCAGGAGGACAGCTGTCCCACTCTCTACTCGTTGTCACTGGGCTAAGAAACGCTGAGATTTTAATAAGATCGTAAAGTAGAGTGACATGGACTGGCATGACAGGTAGTTTTCATTAGCATTCCGAATGCCTGGGATAATAAATTAGAGCAATTGAGCAGAAACGGGCAATTTGATTATTCAACATTTTTCAACACCAGCCCAAGCAGCTGGACCCGGAGCAGTTCTGCTGACTTCTCCCCATGCAGCAGGGCTGGTGGGGCACAGGTGAGTGAACAGCCATCATTTCCTCCCACCTGGGCTGGGGGAGGGAGCCCCGTGGATGATGACCGGGAGGAGGAAGTCTGCATACATCTTTGCAGTGGAGGTGGCAGCGTTGGACCGGCTGACTCTCTTTTACTGCAACAGGCCCACGCTGATGGCGAGAACACCGGTGCAGAGCGAGGAGAGAGGAGCCCCTAAACACAGCAATTTACATTCCTGCCAGGGGGGCAGGCTCCGTCCGGGTCACACGGTTTTCCTGCAGCAATGCTAATACAGTGTTCCACTGGTCCTCAATGTATTCACTCGGGCTAGCGGGCTACGGGTCACCTTTTCCAGCGTGTTCTCAAACCATATTTATAGGTATTATAGAAATTATAAACCTTGTGTATAAATTGATTAGATGCGGCAGTAACATAAGCGATCATGGAGTCTATGTTTTATAGGACACAGGATCGTTTGAACCGCTGTAAAATTCTCACCATTCATCTGGGCTTCATGTTTGGTTTTTTAAATTGGTATTTCATTAAAAATGGCTTTAAATTTATTTTTTTTAAAGATTTTATTTATTTATTTGACAGAGAGAGAGACAGCCAGCGAGAGAGGGAACACGAGCAGGGGGAGTGGCAGAGGAAGAAGCAGGCTCCTAGCAGAGGAGCCTGATGTGGGGCTCGATCCCATAGCACAGGGATCACGCCCTGAGCCGAAGGCAGCCGCTTAACCGCTGTGCCACCCAGGTGCCCCAAAAATGGCTTTAAATTTAAACTATTAGTAAGAAGGCGAAAGAAGAAGTTTATCAGAATGGATGAATGCAGAATGGCTTTCTTAGATATTCACACGGGCATCTTTTTTTTTAAATAATATTTTATTATGTTATGTTAGTAGCCATACAGTACATCCTTAGTTTTTGAGTTAGTGTTCCATGATTCATTATTTGTGTGTAACACCCAGTGCACCATGCAATACGTGCCCTCCTTACTACCCATCACCAGCCTATCCCAATCCCCCACCCCCTCCCCTCTGAAGCCCTCAGTTTGTTTCCCAGAGTCCACAGTCACACGGGCATCTTTAAGGAAGCTCGAAGTTCGGTTCAGAGCCACACCATGGCTTTATGAGTTGCTAATGGACGGCGCTGTTTTGACATCTTGTTTTCCTCACACCATAGTATCTTACCCTAAAACTAGGTGGTAGACGTCACCCGCTTCAACTGCTTTTGAACAAAAAGCCTTTTGGTTTTCTCCGTTTGTCGGTTCATTACTGTGAGACAATTGGCCTCACACCCTGGTGTCATGGAGGGGTCTCATACTTTTAGCTTAAATAGTAGAAAACCTCAAAAGAGTTCAGTACTAAAATTCATTTTGATGTCACAACTTAAAAAACTTACCAGTTCAACCATCGAGGCTACATAGTGATATGTAACAGAGGACTGTCATCATTCTTCAGTGCCTTTTAGGGCAGGGTCTTAGTGTGTATGTGTGTGTGTGTACACAAATAACGTATATGCATTTACATGAAAATTAATTTTGCCTATGAATTAACTTAAGAGTCTACTCACCCATCCAAAACCCACGAAACACATTTGGAATTTCACAGATGCTTTAATAATTATTTTACAAAAAAATAGCATTATTACTTTAAGGTAGATAGCACCCTATATTAATCATATATTTGTTTACTATTTGTCTCTTACTTCTTTTAGTTAACTCTGTTTCCTTTCACTCTCTCAGTTCCTCTGCCAACTGCCATAGAGACTTACAGAAGCTGTACGCTGGAAGAGAACAAAACCCAAGAGAACCAGCAAGAACCTAGGGACTGAGGGTTGGGAAGTGACAGGCGCCGAGGCTCCTGCCTGAAGTTGTGAGATGGAGAAGCTTACAGGGCAACGGCATGGGAAGGCTTGCCTTGGAATATTAAAGGCATGGACTCTGATGTTCAGAGTCAAGTTCAAATCCTGACTTGGGTACTCATAGCCAAGGGTCACCCCTTGAGGAGGTTGTCCTCTGAACATTGGTTTTCTTATCTATAAAGTAGGGATAATCATTTAGTCACATCAGGAGATTATGGTGAGGATTAATTACATGGGAAACACTTAAAATGGCCCAGAGTGCAGTACTTAGACCTCTTCTCTCCTCTGTCTACATACACTCACTCCCTTAGTGGTCTCATGGAGTCTTGGACTTGAGATGTCTGTATGCTGATGACTCTCCAATTTATTTCTCCAATACACACCTGCCTCCTGAACTCCAGCCCTGTGTATCAGACTGTCTGCCCGACACCTCCTCTGAGATGTCTGACAGGCATCTAAAATTTAACATATCTCAAACTGCATTCTTTTTTTTTAAAGATCGTATTTATTTATTTGAGAGAGAGNCCTGCATTGGGATCCCTGCCCAATGGGGAGTCTGCTTCTCCCTCTCCCCCTGCTGCTCCCCCTGCTTGTGCTCTATCACTCACATTCTCTCTCAAATAAATAAATAAAACCTTAAAAAACACCTTTAAACTTATCATAGTAATCATTTTGTAAAATATATATCAAATCATTATATTATATACCTTAAACTTATACCCAGCTATATGTCCATTATATCTTAATAAAACTGGAGAAAATATCAGAGCCTCCTTGAAAAAGTTAATAGCAATGTGTAACCCAAACACTCTGTGAGTAGAATAGGGGTAGATCATTTATTTGGCCTTTGAGAAGAAGGAGCAGACATTATTAATACCAATAATAATACCTAGCAGGTATTGGACATTCCCGTGTGGGGCCCCCGGGTTGCCCAACTCCATGCTGCATCATTCATTTCGTAATAGTTGTAAACACCGCCCCACCTCCCCCCGCCCCGTTAGTTCAGTGGTGGTACTGCTGCTTTTTTCCTGCAGTTTATTGAACACTGTGTATGCATCATTTCACCTAATCTTGAAAGCAACATTCAAATAAGAGTAATAAAATAAATGGTAAGCATTTATTTGATGATAATTATGTTCTAAAAGCTATGATACATTAATTATATAATTTGATCCTCAAAATAGTTCTATACATTTGGGATTACTATTATTTCTTCTCTCATTTTACAAATGAGAAAACTGGACATTAAAGTATCTAATTTACTCATTCAGTAGCTATTAATTTATGGAGTCAAGTTACAGGGATATGTTTTGATCTTCCAAGATTGGAGCTGCCCAAACTTGAGCCTGTTATCAAAATCCTATCTTGTACCAGGTAACTGTTCAGCATGCCTTCAAGTTAACACTAACTGGTTATATTTGAGTTTCTCACATGGGCTACTGAGAACACCTGCGGAAGTTGTATACTGAATAGATTAGGATGATATGATGCCCCAAAGCCATGAATGCATTTCATTCACGACTCTATTGGGTAGGACTAGTCCTTTAGGAAATAAGGTTTCTAGCAAAGCATTACCTGGAAGTGTGTGGTTTGTAAGAGTCAAGACCCCTCTTGGTACCTATCACAGATGTATAGTTTAAGTGTTCTTTATATACCTCAAGCAGTTGGTGAACTAATATTAGTTGTTGTCAAACCCATGTGACTGTTTAAATACCGAGAACCAATACATAACTAGGACCAAAAGCAGAACATTTCATAAAAACTTTCAGAAATAAAAGTCAATATGACATAGTTCCAGATGTAGGTGTAGTGGTATAATGTACGTGACATTTTCCTTCATCATGAGTATAAGCTTAAAGCCCATAAACATCAAGCCCTGATATGCTCACATTTATAAGATCCCAAATGTATTTGACTCCTATAGCCTTCAAGTATTCCTCCACTGATTTAAAACAAAAACAAAAAGCAAAGAGCAATGAAGGATGCGTCTTATCAAAACTGTTTTGTGGGACAACAGACACTTGGCTGACCACCCAACCAACTCTGTTCTGTTCTTCCTTACTGGCAGAGCACCTGGTGTGTTTGGGTGTTCTTCTTTCATTCCATATGACTCACAGTTAATTTCTGATTAGTCCAAGTTACTTATGGTATCTCATTTTTTGTTTGTTGTCAGCAACTGGTTTAAGGATGGGTATCTAACCAGTTCTAGACACCATGATATGAAGTGAGACCCTTCTGGGAGAATATTGGGAGAAGTTTCCTCATTCTCAAAAAGGAACAGACAATGAAATACAGTCCTTTCCTTTAATTGGTCTAGATTCCTGGAGCTACAGCATATCTTGTAAGATGGGAACTCTTGATTTCCCTGTCTTGAGCCTTTTAGAAAACATTTTAATATAGTTTTTATTTTTTTCAAAATACATGTACTTACTTGAAAAAGATCAAATGATCTGCAACACTTAATCTAATAATAATGAGCAGGTCCCTGCACACCCATTCCCTGTGATTCATTCAGCAGACAGATACTATTAACTCCTTTGATTTTCTTCTATCTATTTCGATGTTCTTAAGTAGCATTGTTAGTTCTTAAATTTTTGGTTTTAGACATTTAAAAATTTTCTTGATAAAAGATGAAGATTTAACTCTTACACTACAACTTCAATATAACTTGTACCACTCTACCCTCCCAACATACTTATTAAATATTCAGTGTTTATAGTTGAGCCAAGTGGGGCAATACATTACATTGTCTTCTTGTACCATTTGTTTTCCTTAGAGTTAATAATTGCCTCAATTTTTTCTTTTGTATAGTTTTAGAATATATGTCATGACTTGTCTCTAAGCTCTTTACCCAGACTGGAAAATTTCTTTCAGTATAGCTAATGGACTCATAATCTATGAGTTCCATTTTTTTTCCCCATGCAACATATCAGTGTTGGCAGAGGAAGTGATAGCTTACCTAGTAGAATTTGGAGGAATGGCAGCATGTCTCTCTCTACTGCCCTTTAAACACCTACCCCACTGTCTATTGATATTTTGGATTTTACTTTCAACACTTTACTTCCTTCTATTAGCTATTAGGTTATCCTGATGACCTTCTGTGAAAATGTGCACATCTCTCAGAAGGACATATTGAATAACCAACATTGTAGTGTGACCAGATTATGCATATCTTTTTTTTTTTCTATAGCAGAGAGAGAGGGATGACATGGAAAGGCTAATAAAGGGGTAGACAGCAATAGTAAAGAAGCTCTTTTTATTTCACAGACTTACCCTGCCCACCTCTGCCATAGGATTCTTTATGGCTGCTGAAACACCAAGCAAAGAAGAGAGCATTAGTCAGGTTTGAGACAGTAACATATATGGCCTCTCATCCTCTGGAATGAATAATAAATGGCTCTTGCCTTTAAAGGCCACAACTATTATTCTAATGCCTCTTTGAAGATTTTTCTTCACAGGTGGATGACAGTGATGGTTAGCATACACACACACACACACACACACACACATTCTCACATGCATGCACGTGTGCACACACAAATACATCTACACACAGGAGACCACCCAGGGGAGAGCTGAAATAGACAACAGAACTTGATTTTAGCCTGCTGAGTCAGAACTCATGCGGTATCCTGTGTTTTCTCCTTCTATGGCAATGTTGTTTCCAGCAGTGAGTGAGTAGAATAAAAAAGCTGAGTCTAACATGAAAACAGTTTTGTTTCCCTGGCATCCACATAGATACCTCAGACATATAAAACAGTTCGACCTGCAGGTGATGTATAGAATAGAAAACCAGTATTTTCCTTATTCACAATTTTTGGTTAAATTTGACAAGTTTGAGAACACAACATCTCCATGGGCAATATTGACATGATCATTAGGTTATGGTTTAACAGCATGCAGCTAACATTTGTTTCCCCTTGTGTAGCTTGGATCTTAATATATCATTTAGTGAATGTCCAGATAAATCAGTTAATGTCAAGGCTAACTAGTTCCAGATTTACTTACTTTCTTTCATTTGCTTTTCTTCTAATCCTTCTCCCACCTGGTAATAGCTCCAGCTAAATGCAGCTGAATCTAGTATATGCAAGAATGTGAGGTTAAGAAAACATTTTATTAATCCCCACCCTTAAGAATAGCCACAGTTGGGACGCCTGGGTGGCACAGCGGTTAGGTTAAGCGTCTGCCTTCAGCTCAGGGTGTGATCCCGGCATTAAGGGATCGAGACCCACATCAGGCTCCTCCGCTATGAGCCTGCTTCTTTCTCTCCCACTCCCCCTGCTTGTGTTCCCTCTCTCACTGGCTGTCTCTATCTCTGTCGAATAAATAAATAAAATCTTAAAAAAAAAAAAAAAGAATAGCCACAGTCTATTATTTGCCTGGAATGGAGGCAGCCAGTGGGTAAGAATGTAAACCCTGACCACAATGGGGATGCAGAGTAGCACAGATGTTTATGAGGAATTGTATAGAGCCTGATAGAAACCAGATTGCAGGGAGGAAAAATATCGGAATAAAGAAGGAAGGAGCCTGGCCCAACAATAGGGCGTAAGGTAGAAGGAAGAATATTTCTATGTACATTGAGGCTATGTTTGAATGCATCCCAGTTCAGCCCCCTGAGGGGAAGACAGCTCCCTTAGGAGGAGAGGTCTGGGTGGTAAACTTCCATTGCTTTCATCCTTTGGAGGTGATGGCAAGAACCTGTGTTGGAACCTGTCTTACTGCTGTAACCATCCCACCACTTCCTCAGTAAAAATTATGATTCTAAAAATAAAGGAGAAGGAATTTCCTTACAAGCAAGAGACAGAGAGAGACAGACACATCAGACACTGGAGGTTAAGAGGTAGGAATTTCAAACAGTAAAGAGGTGAGTACAGAAGCCCTGGGGCCTGTGAATATGAGGTGTATGTGTGGCTGGGATGGCGGGATGGAAAGTGAGAGTAGCCCAATGCACTTTGAGCAGGCATAGGTGGTATCAACTGGGGCCACACTAAAAGATACTGGGCTGGCAAGAAAAGCAGAGTCCAGGGCCCAAACAAATGTAAAACAAATGTCCATGTCTTGTTTATTACCCTCTTTGAACACCTGGAGAAATAGAATGAACCCCTACCCCCCAACAGAAGGATACAATATTAAGGATGTAGGATCTGATGGCTACTGGAATCTGACTTAGGACCCATAAGGTGGTGAGCTTGGTGGGCACTAAGGAATTTTATATGGTCACGTACACATATAGAGACACATAAAAACATATGTATATTACATGTGTATTGTATATAATAAAAATGGCACAGCTTTATATATAAGCATCATCTAGAACAAAGGCTAATGTTTGCTTTACAATGAAAAACCCAGAGCACTCTGAGAAATGATAATATATGCACGTAAATATCAAGTACCTTTTCTCTTATGACCGAGTCATGTCCAAGAGGAAAGCAAATGCACATACTTCTTGACTAGTAAGTCAAGATACTTTTCCTCTGGGAGCTTTCATGTGGTATGGTTCTCCTAGATAATATGAAAAGAAAATATTGAGTTGGAGAACCTTGGTTTGGCTCTCGCCAGCACCTCCCACCCCCTCCGCGTTATGGCTTTAGGCCACTCTGTCCAGTAGTTCCTACCATCTGCTGCTAGCAGAATAGTGTCCTTTCCATTTCGATGAAGTGGTTACAAAGAACCGACAAACCCGCTAAAAGCCTAAATAGTTAACATAATTCATGAGCTTTATCTCATATTTGGGTCATGCACATGAACTCCTGGGTTCTCTTCCCAGCCCCTGTCAGATCTGAGGGCTGCTAATTGTTCCCACAGGGCTGCTTTGCGGCGACAATGCCACCTTGCATGGGCTAGAGGCGGGCATCCGCTGTTCCTGCCTCTCCCCTTTGTAATTGGGTCCATCTTGAGGAAAGCCGAGAGGCTTGGGCGACAGATTCCCCCTTCCCTTTTGGTGAGATAACCAGCTCATTAAATCTCAATATGAAGGGCATTTTATTATGAAGAGTCAAATCCAAAGATTTACTTGCCCATTTGTCACCTGCTTCCCCCTCCTGCTTATTCCTTTGTGTTCGCTAATGGCCTTTCTCTAAGTTATATAATCCTGTCACTGGTATAAAAATATCACTCCAAGGCTGCTCGTTTAGCCTAAATCATTCAGCCGTTAGCAGTGACAGGGCGGGTGTATGAACCACACTGGAGGCAGGAGGACAGCTGTCCCACTCTCTACTCGTTGTCACTGGGCTAAGAAA
>NW_023232681.1:0-923 GCF_002007445.2 Ailuropoda melanoleuca
CTTTGGGCAGAAGTTTTTTTTTTTTTTTTTCTTTTTTCTTTACAGTATTTGCTTTTTTAGGCAGTTTAGAAAACAAAGGACAAAGGAATGGTTGATGTACCATTTAGGTTGTTTGATTCAAAATATAGATCCGGTCTATGGGGAGTCAAAATGATGAGCAAAGTGGCTTTGGGAACACTGCTAAAACACTGTCAGCCTCCATATCCTCATCTGTAAAATGGGTTTAATCCACATCTATAAAGTAAAATGGTTGCTGGGAGAGTTGAGAAAACATATGAAGCTCTAGGGACATTTCTGGCACTTCTTTTTAATCATATTGTTTTCTTTTGTCTTCAGATGCACTCAGTGATCATTTTTTATTCTGTAGCCAAAATGCTGACATCATCCTAAGAAGAGAATTCTGATTTTTCAAAAAAATTTAACCATTTAAAAATATCATGTCCTTATAACATCTAAAAATTCATTTTCATTTTTGTGTGGTAATAGTGATAATCTTCATGACTGCGATTGACTAATTGCTAATGTTAAGTGGCTTCGTCAGTGAGATACTCAGAGGACGTCATGGTTCATGAAGAAGAATCTCAGCAATGTCATGCTATTGTGTAGGTTGTAATAATTTCTGCTTTTCATATGTTTTGAATGCTGTGTTCTTTTGAATTTAAAGAAGATTTAAAATACCAGAAATATTGTAGATATGGAAAAGGGATTCTTAGAAATCTCATAAACCCATCTTCCTTTCCCTTCCACCACCATCAGACTTCATTTTGACTCCCCTGTATCCTAGTCATTGGTGTATGGCTCCAAGGTAGTAGTGTCTACATGCAGTAAGAACTTAGAATCTGATTCACTGGCCCTCACTTTCTTCCTTCTTAGGGATGACAGGTAAATCAACTGTCACTTCTCCTGAGTAACAGTAGACTTAT
>NW_023232682.1:0-923 GCF_002007445.2 Ailuropoda melanoleuca
CATGTTAATTACAATGCCGCTGCATGTGCTGTTCAAGAGTTATAAAAAAGGACCACCACTGCACTAAACAATTAGTAAAGTACACAAAGCTGCTCGTCCGAAAGGCTTCATGTTATATTAAAAAAATGCTATTCTGGCAGCGGAATCCTTAGTCTTCCCCGCCGCAGAGCTTCAGAAGAATTTTCCGGTAATCTCCAGAAGTGTCCCCCTTGATGAAGGAGTGCAGGGACTTGCCATACATCTTCTTGAACTGTGACCGGATTTCCAGCATGTCTACTTCACATCTCGAAACCATGACACGGATTAGAGTGTCGTCATCAGTGCCGAGCCCCTTCATGGATTTGTACAACCTTTCAGCGAAATAGGCAGGTCGATTTTTTATGCACATCACAACTGCCAGGAGGGCATCTTCCAGGTTTCCAGACATCTCAGATTTTATACTGGCTTCGATATCCTTTTTGGAAATCTTCTTGTATTCTTCAAAAACTTTCAGCAAATGCTTCCTGTTCCTTGTGCAGAGGATGGACAGAAACTTCACCTCGTCAGTCCCCCACTTTTTCTCGCCCGCTTCATATAGGTCCTGAGCATCCTTCTTGGCCAGAGCATCATCCACATTACTGCCAGTATCTCTGCCACCTGCTGATAAAGACACCAGCACTCTCTGGAACATCATCGATGTGTCGGAGCAAATGTCATCTTCCAGAGACTTTCCATATTTGTGTCTGTAGGTCGCATTGATCAAACGGATTTCCTCAGGTGAACGAGAAGCCAAAATCTCAATCAGGCATCCCTCATCGGTCCCAGCTCCCTTCATTGCATACTTGAGCTCCTGGGCATCATACTGCGCGAGTGGCATTAACAACCCTACAATCACCTTCTCGAATTTCCCCGTCAGCTCGGACTTCAGGTCCTCTTCCAATTCC
>NW_023232683.1:0-923 GCF_002007445.2 Ailuropoda melanoleuca
CATGGTTACAACCTGGGACATTGGTATCAACCAATCTGGGTGGAATTCTGACCCTTCCACTTGATGACTGTGTGACCATGAGCAAATTCACCTCTCCCAGCCTCAGGATTATCATAAAATGGGGCTGATGGTAGTAGCTACTTCATAGAGTAGGTCTTCATAGAGAGAAGCAAACTGGATAATACTCACAAAGCACTCACCAGGGGGTGCAGTACAAGCCTGCCTTCTATTAATAGTCATTGTAATTTCTATGTTCTGATTTGGAGTTCTTTCCAACATGTTATGCTGCATTACTAATCCTTCACTAAAAATATCTCCTAAACATCATTCCCACAAACATTTTTGCTTGTTTCTGGTTTTTTGAAAATGAAACTCATCTACCCTACCAACTACTAGGAATACAGGGATGTTTTAGATGAGGTCCCATTCTTCGTTTGATCTACTTCAACTATTCTCACTTCTAGGGAGAAAGGGATGGATGGGCAATGAATTAATTATTTAATTCTTGCTGATAGATTAGTTGTTATATTTCCTCCCTGATAAGAACTTTAATAACGTAATCCTTAACCTGAGCAGGTTCTTAAGATAGTTTTAAAGGTGTAACACCAAAAGTATAGAATGTGGGCACCATGGGCACACAATAGAGGTCATGTTTCTGGTCAGAAAGAACCATGTATGTTCCACATATCACATTTTGTGAGATTCAAATGAATTGTTGTTACATTGGCAATACTGTGGCCGACCTCTATGTGCCCAAAGGTTCTTTCTGTAATATCTGCAATATAATTTCTCACCTGCCATCTTTATATGGTAACAGAAAAAAATCAAATCTAAATGACATGAAGTGTAAGGTACTGTATAAATAGTGATGTAATATGTATGAAATTAGTCATAAACTCTTATATGAAAAAATATCTTTTAAA
>NW_023232684.1:0-923 GCF_002007445.2 Ailuropoda melanoleuca
CAGGAAATCAAAACTCAAGGAGTGAGGAGGTGAGTGAACAATTGAGTTTGTAAAGGGAAAACTTTTCTCTTTCCTTTGGGGTCAGGAGTTATTCTCACCTAGACTGAAACACAAAGATGCCTGGAGCCCTACTGTGGTGGTAGATTTGGGAGTGAACTGCCCCTACAGGAGATAAAGTTGATTTTTGTCTGCTCAATAGTGGGGGTGAGATGTCTCCGGCTTATTGAAGTTAGGGTCATTCCAGGGAGAGCACCTGGCCTTGTGTAGTACTGTTGTCTGTTTTGAATTTCCCTTCCATTGTTTCTAATCATTCAACAAAGTTTCATGAAAAATTATTTCCTGATCTCTGCTCTCCTGAGCCTATACAAAACAAGGAAAAAGGTCTGGTCTATGCTTGAGGGAGTAGATAAACAGATAGTAGTGTTTGATACCAGAGGAAAGATGGCAACACTGGTTCCTGGTGAAAAGTGGTACACAGTAGAGCGGCCATCTGGTGAAGTTCATCAGAACCAAAAGAAGCATTTTGGTTGCATGATGCAGAGACTGGAACTACCTAATCGCAAAATTCCATAATCAAGTCTGATTAGGCAACACTCCAGGAAATTCTTGTAGAAAGCTAATTTATGTCAATAAAGCTGCTGAGAAGACTTTGTATACTATTCTGGATTATAACAGCTAAATACACCACTTACTAGATGTTTGACCATCTGTAAAACATCTCTCTCGCTCTCTTTCCTGTAAAGAATAGTGACATCTATCTCATGCAGTTGATGTGGTAGTTAAACGAACTACTGTAGATGCACTGTCCCAGTTGAGGCCTTTTCCTCTAACCAATCATTAAAATAAATCCCACAAAGTAAACCAAAGTGAAATGTAACAAAATCATGAAGCACTCAGAAAGAAATAAAGCAAGCATTTTTTTT
>NW_023232685.1:0-923 GCF_002007445.2 Ailuropoda melanoleuca
AAAAAAAAAAAGGAAGAAACTCAAGTGTCCTAAAATAGTTAAACTTGGGTGTAGTCATGCAATGGAATATTAGCAAATAAAAAGGAATTCACAGATCATGCACACAATACAAATGAATCTCAAAAACATGGTCAGCCAAGGAAGTTGGACATACAGAATACATATCATTCCACCTATATGAACTTCTAGAACAGCAAGTTCGATCCAAGGTAATCAAAATCAAACAGTGGTTTTCTCAATGGGGGACCCCTAAGTGTTTTACCTAGAAAGAGCATAGGGGAACTTTCTGGGATTGTAGAAATATTCTGTATCTTGATTAAGGTGGTGGTTAGATTGATGTGTATGTTTGTCAAATATTATCTAACTATATATTTAACATATGCATTTTATTTTAGGTAAATTATACCTCATTAAAAATAGTTTTGGAAAAATAAATCAATGGTCCCAAATAGAGTATAGTTGGTTTTCTTGATTTCCCCCATAATTTGAATTAAATATCCTGGAGATTAGAATTTATTGCCCAATCTGAGGTCTCTAGTTGCCTGGCAACCTGGGCTGTTTGAGGGCAAATTAAAGCTACTAATTTTGAGCCCCAGAATGAAGATGAAGAATTATTATGGTAACACTGGAGTCACTGAGAGTACATGGGTGGGGATATTTTACTGTGGTCTCCTATTCAAGTTGTCACCAGGGATTTATCTTCCTGAATCATCATTATATTTCCAAACCCTAGAATAGTGTTTGGCATGTTGCATATTCTTGGAAAGGTCAGTGATATTAGGAAAAAATTATCCCCTCATTCTTAGATTAAATCTCATTAGATTTTTGGTTGCAGGGTCTAGACTTATAGGAACTTACTGGATAATGGGTAAACAACACAGAATTTAGAATTAAAAAGATCTGAATTCTGGCTCTGATATTTA
>NW_023232686.1:0-923 GCF_002007445.2 Ailuropoda melanoleuca
CATGCGGGGAGCTGCCCCCTGGGCGGGGCCCGCAGGTACAGAAAGTCAGCGTTTGGGGGTCAGAACAGGGGCTTCCCAGGAGGGCCGATCAGGATGTGGCAGAGAGCAGAGCTGGAGGAGACCCCAGGCCCTCCACCGTCTGAGCCAGGCTCTGGCACTCAGCATGCTCTGCAGCCTACCCAACGCCAGAGACCCCCAGGAGGACGAGTGGCAGATGCAGTGTCGGGGATGCCAGGCCCACGGTGGTGGGGTCAGGGCAAAGCCCGACTTCATGGGGGGCGAGGGAACCACTAGGAGACCATCATCGCCCCGGCCTTGGGGTAGCCGAGGCCCACCCTCGGTGAGTGACTAGGACCTAAGCCGTGATCTGGCATGATCAAAATTAAGCAAGCTTGTTGCAGGAGAGCAAATAGAAAAGTCGCCCAGTTGCCCCCCAAATGCCAGTACGATCCCGGCAGGAAAGTAATCCTCGGTGTTTGCTGGGATCCAAAATGCTCTTACTTCCAATGGAAGGGGCACTGGTTAAGCCCTGACAAGCCCTGCACCCCGCCCCCCGCACTGGGCCCCTGTCACATCATGGGGGGGACTGGCTGCCGTGCCCTTGGCCTGGGGGAAAGAGCCCAGGGAGCTGGGCGGGGCAGGGCGCCACTGCCCCAGTATGCCCCCTGCACGGCGGCATGAATCCCTGCTGGACCTGATGGCGCCGGCCCAGTGTGAGCGAGGGAAGCCCCAGGGCAGGGCCAGCTCTGGAGTCCTGCTCTCTAAGAACAGAGGAGTCCGACTGCATGGCCCTGGCAGGGGAGGAGGGGGACAGGAAGGAAGGGCTGCTGGCCCCTCCCCACCCTCGGAGGGTGCAGGGCAGAGAGAGGCTCCTGGGCACACACAGTCGCCTTCTTTCATCTTTCCTCCCCGCCCCTCCCCCC
>NW_023232687.1:0-923 GCF_002007445.2 Ailuropoda melanoleuca
TAAGTATGCCTGTACTCGTCTACGTTCTCCTTGCTGCCCCCCACGCAGGAGAACCGCTGCTCGCTGACGTCTTCCTGCCACCCGTGGCATTTCCGCATCATCAGCCTGAGTCTGACCCCGGCAGGGGCTCAGCTATGAGAATAAGTGGACAGATGATGACTACCCAGCTGGGGGAAGGGGCTCCCTGAGCACTGGACCCCGGGGCACAGGGCACTGCCCAAGAAGCCAGGGCCCAGTAGCTGTCTGTTCAGCACCTCCCAGAAGGACAGCGGAGGGGCACCCGTGGGGCAGCTCACGTGGCACCTTCCCTGACCTACACCCCGGGAGCCAGGACCACCCGTGACACTGGGGCTGCACCATGAGAGCCCAGAGCTGGCCCAATGGCGTGAGGAGCCGCCTGGTCCTCGGGGTGGGACTGCATGCCCTGTTCCCCGCGTGCCCCATGGGGATCAGACACACATGCAGACCCCTCGCCACGCCCTCGACTCCGCCTCGACCCCATGCTCAACTCTCAGAACACTGTCTGCTTCTTGAGTCCGGACTCACACGCAGTTTTACAGGAAGACCTTCCTCAAGGTCACTGTGGGGACATTTGGGGGAACATGCTTCCTGCTGCCGTCTCGTCATGCACGGGACTTTCTGCACCTTGCTTTCGAGGCTGAGGAGGTCCCGTGTTCCATGGGATTCTATGCCTTTCCGGACGTTCCGGGAGGCCCCGTGGTGCCCTCTCACCACTGCCAGCGTCACTCCTCCGTTTGTGCTCAGACGCACGCGGAGGTGAGCGTGACAGGGACCTGAGGCCAAGCTGGGCCACGCCATTCCTTCAACGGGGGGTGGGCGTTCTGAGCGAGGTGCGGAGCCCCCGCTAGTAGGGACCGGGGGCCTGGGCACGAATGTTGCACAGCCGGGCTGGAGCCGCGCAC
>NW_023232689.1:0-923 GCF_002007445.2 Ailuropoda melanoleuca
ATACTGAGATATCAGACAGAACAGACGCCTTGGGGAAAGTATTACACGAATACTGAGATATCAGAACAGACACGTTGGGGAAAGTATTACACGAATACTGAGATAGCAGACAGAACAGACGCATTGGTAGGACGTTATTAGTAACTAATCTTGTTTCGGATAGAGGAGTAATTTAAAATGTGCCAAATTCTTATAAGATAGAGTCCCGACCTGGTGAAGGTGGGTGAGAATTTAATGGTCTGGGCCAACACCCGGTGGTCCCCCAAGACAGTGCCACAGCGGACATGCCTCAGACCCAGGAGGGAGCCTCGTCCTCAGGATGGACAGCCCAGCGGGCTGCACTCCATGCCCACAGCTGGCCTGCAGGGACCGAAAGGCTTCCAACATCCTGGTGGGTTGTGCATTTGGGACTTCTTGGCTGAAAATCACATTTCAGTTTACTGTTCTTGAATCACCAATGTTGAAAGGTAAGAAAGTACCACTGGAGTTGTGATGGGTGATGTTGGGTCAACTTGTCTGAACCAATGGATGCCCAGATGGCCAGTAAAGGACCGGGAGGCTTTGTGAGGGTGTTTCCAGAAAAGATTAGCACTGGAATGGGTCGGCTGAGTAATGAAGAAGGTCCGCATCCATGTCTGTGGACCTCATCCAATCCTTTGAGGGGCTGAATAGAACAAAAGACAGAGGAGGGGGGAAGTCTCTGCACTTGAGCTGAGACGTCCACTTCTCCTGACCACGGACATCGGTGCTCTGACCACCTGGCCTCCCGACAGACCAGGCCTGACACCGTGCTGCCCCCATTCTCGGGCTCTGGGGCTCAGACTGGATCCCACCATGGGCAGAGGGCAGATCATGGCTCTTCTCAGCCTCCGTAACCGTGAGCCAATTCCTGTAACAAGTCTCCTCGTGTGTCTGCTTACGTA
>NW_023232690.1:0-1122 GCF_002007445.2 Ailuropoda melanoleuca
TTTGAAAGCAGCCATAGACAGTACACAGGTGTGACTATGTTCCAGTAAAACTGGCCAAATCAGGTGGTGGGCCAGATCGTTGTTCATGGCCATAGGTTGCTGACCCATGATCTGTTTAGTTCCTTACTTAGTAAATAAAGAAATCAAAAGGCAGACACTGGAAGAACTTCATTAGGAAGGAATTTTCTAAGGTAATATAGCGCAAGAGTGACGGTACCAGGGAACCTGTTTGTAATGAGCAAAGTTATAGACACACAGAAACACACATGGCTGAAAGTAGGCACACACATACACTCACCCCATCTCTGTTAAGCATCTTTTTCTGAACATTCATATGAAGTCCTGCATCGATCTCCGAGTGACTCTCTCTCTAAGAAAAAACTATGTCTCATGGCCAAGCATGGCCTCACCTCAAAGTGTAAGCTGGGTCTGCACTGCTTGGGCCATACCCCAATCCTTTTACACATTCAGTGCTTCGTGCTTCTCTTCAAAGGCTGGTTTTGCCCATACAATGATTAGCTCCTTGAGCAAAGACAGAACTCTCAGAACTGCTCTTTTTGGTTACGTTCTCCATATTCCCATGCCACTACATTTGAATATTTCTCTAGGAAATATCTAAATCTAACCCACGAACTGAGAAGATAGGCTACTTGCTTCTCCATCATTGGGATGATTTGTTGAAGAAGGAGAAAGAAAAACACCAATCTTTCCCTTTATCTTCCTAAATACACCGCCTGTGTGGCATTTTACGTTCACGTTATATACATAGGCTGGGCCATTCCATCTTGATCTCCTAGGGCCCCAAAGAAAATACGTATCAAATACACCTTTCAAATAGAAATAATCCTATCAGTTTAATAGAGTTGAATAGACATGTTCTGTTGTGCCATTTAATTGGACCNGCACATGAAATTGGACCAGTTGAACAAAATGGAGGTGCACATGGGCATGCGCTTAATCAAATAGGTGACATTTATTGCTTTCATTTCTCCCTTTAGGTGACTCATGCTGCTGCTGACATTTCTCATCAGCGGCCTCTACTTTTCTCTTCCAGGGCTGCCTGGTGGCAAATTCACGCACAGCTCACATTTCCATCCCTCTTTTCCTCTCGTCCCCGCCCCC
>NW_023232691.1:0-3032 GCF_002007445.2 Ailuropoda melanoleuca
ATATAAGCATTGTATGTAGAAGTGTTTCATATATACTTCCTATTTTGTCATACAGAATATTAAAAAAATGGGTGCTCAAGTGTTGAGATTTAATAAAATCATTAATATTTTATTGATAGATATTACTACAGACATCCTTAAGTGAAACTGTCATTTTTTCCATTTTATTTTATTATTTTTTTGTGAGTATGTGAAGATGAAGAATACAACAGTTTGCTGCTACAACCTTGATTTGTAATAAGGCTTCAGCAGTTTCATCCACTATTCCTTTGCATCATTGGTGCAAATTTAAACACACTGGAAAGGGAAAATATAGGCATACCTTGGAGATACTGTGAGATTGGTTCCAGACCACCACAATAAAGTGAATATTGCAATAAAGTGAGTCAAATGATTTTTTTTATTTCTCAGTGTACATAAAATTTATTTTATACTATACTATAGTTTGTTACGATGCCATTTTTAAAAAATACATTATTGCTCAAAAATGCTAACCATCAACTGAGCTTTAAGTGAGTCATAATTTTTTTTACTGGGGGAGGTTCTTGTCTCAGAGTTGATGGCTGCTGCCTGATCAGGATGGTGGTTGCTGGAGGTTGAAGTGGCTGTGGTAATTTCTTAAAATAAGACAACAATGAAGTTTGCCCAATAACTTGACTCTTTCTTTCTTAAATGATTTCTCCATAGCATGCAATGCAGTTTGATAGCATTTTACCCACAGAACTTCTTCTTTCAAGTTGGAGTCAATCTTCACAAACTCTGATGCTGCTTTATCAAGTAAGTTTGTGCAATATTCTAAATCCTTTTTGAAATTTCAATAGTCTTCATAGCATCTTTATCAGGAGTAGATTCCATCTCAAGAAAACACTTTCTTTGCTTCTCCATAAACGTCAACTCCTTATCCATTCAAGTTTTTTTTTAAAGATTTTATTTATTTGAGAGAGAGAGAGCAGAGGGAGTGGGAGAAGCAGACCCCCTGCTGAGCAGGGAGCCCGATATGGGGCTCGATCCCAGGACCCTGGAATCATAACCTTAGCTGAAGGCAGACACTTAACTGACTGAGCCAGCCCGGTGACCCAATCCAAGTTTTTTCATGAGATTGCAGCAATTCATTCATATCTTCAGGCTCCACTTCTAATTTGAGTTCTCTTGCTGTGTCTACCACATCCCCCATGAGGGTTGGCATCAACCTCTTCCAAATTCCTGTTAATGTGGATATTTTGACCTCTTCCCATGAATCAAAAATGTTCTTAATGGCATCGGGAATGGTGAGTTCTTTCTAGGAAGTTTTCAATTTACTTTGCCCAGATCCATCAGAGGAATCACTATATATGGCAGCTATAACCCTATTAAATCCATCTCTTAAATAATAAGACTTAAATCCAAACTTGCTCCTTGATCTATGGACTTCAGAATGAATGTTGTGTTAGAAGGCATGAAAACAACACTTATCTCATTGTACTACTCCATCAGAGCTCTTGAGTGACCAGGTGGATTGTCAATGGACAGTAATATTTTGAAAGGAGCCTTTTTTTTTTTTTTTTCTGAGCAGTATTTCTGAATAGTGGGCTTAAAATATTTAGGAAGTCTTGTTATAAACAGATGTGCTGTCATTTAGGCTTTGTAGTTCTATTTATAGAGCACATAGATAATGCATAATTCTTAGCCCTAGGATTTTTGGAGTTCAGTATTAGGCTTTGTCTTAAGAGAATACTGTGGCTGATTTGATTTTCTATTCTTACCACTCAAACTTTTTCCGTATCAGCAAGAAGGCTGTTTTGCTTTCTTGCCATTCATGTGTTTATTGGAGTAATACTTTTATTTCTTCAAGGGCTTTTCCTTTGTAGGCACAACTTGGCTAACTGGTGCAAGAACAGTCATCTTTCAGCCTATTTTGGCTTTCCACATACCTTCCTCACTAAGCTTAATTATTTCTAACTTTTGATTTAAAGTAAGACATGTGAGATTTTTTTCTTTTCACTTGAACACTTAGAGGCCATTGTAGGGTTATTCATTGGCCTAATTTCAATATTGCTGCATCTTGGGGAATAGGGACGTTCAAGAAAGGAGGAGAGATTGGGAACTGCTGGTTGGCAGAGCAGTCAGAACACACACAACATTTATCAATTAAGTTTGCAGTCTTACGTGGGTGCAGCTCATGACATTCCAAGGCAATTACAATAGTAACATCAAAGATCACTGATCACAGATCACCATAAAAATATAATAATAAAAAGGCTTGAAATACTTTGAGAATTACCAAAATGTGACAGAGACATGAAGTGAGCAAATGCCGTTGGAAAAATGGCACTGATAGATTTGCTTGATTCAGGTTTGCCACAAACTTTCAATTGTAAAAAAGCAATATCTGCAAAGTGCAATAAAGCAAAATGCAATAAAATGAGGCATGCCTATTTTTTTTTTTTTGCTATTATTACAAAAATAGTTTTGAGATCATAGATCCTCTGAACATGTCTCAGGTTGCCTTTTCATTTTGTTGATTGTTTCCCTTTCGGTGCAGAAGGTTTTTAGTTTGATGCAGTCCCACTTGTCTACTTTTGCTTTTGTTGCCTGTGCTTTTGGCGTTATATCCAACAAATCGCTGCCAAGACCAGTGACAAGAAGCTTTTCCTGTATATTTTTTTTCTAGGAGTTTTATGGTTTCAGATCTTACATTTAAATCTGTAATCCATTTTGATTTAATTTTTGTGTATAGCATAAGGTAAGGGTTCAATTGGAAAAAGAAACTGAATAGATATTTCTTCAAAGAGGTATGAATGGTCAACAGGTGTATGAAAATGTGATCAATGTCACTAATCACCATGAAATCAAAATAAAAACTACAATGAGATATCACTTCACACTTATAAGAATGGTTATTATTTAAAAAAAAAGTGTTGGCAAAGATGTAGGGAAAAGAGAATCCTTGCGCACTGTTGGTGGGAATGTAAATTGGTGCTGCCGCTATGGGAAGCAGTATGGAGGCTCCTAAAAAAATTAAAAATACAACTACTGTACAATTCAGCAAGCCC
>NW_023232694.1:0-923 GCF_002007445.2 Ailuropoda melanoleuca
AAAAAAAAAACTGCTTGAGGGGGTTTCACTCCACAAACCAGTTGTATTCCTAATGAGAGGACCCCACCAAACTAAGATCTTATCTTGAAAAACCTGAAAACGTAGGATGAGATATTCGATTTTGAAACCTGCCTTCTTCTTGCCTTTTCTTTTTTTCTCCTCTTGATATACTTCAAAAGCCAGGCCAAAGCCCTTCAGGGAAAAAGGAGGAAAAGCAATGGAGATTTCCTGATGATGCTCCATGGGAAGTGGAACATGGATGGGACTAACTGAGCATTTATTATACACCAGTCATTTTAGTAGGTATTCACATGTTATTATTAAGTTTTAAAAGAAGGATATTTTTATCTCCCACTTTATAGATGAATACACATATCTCAGGAAGGGGGACTCTACCCAAGGTCATAAAGGTAGGTCAAGTTAAATGGCAAACCACGATTTAGATGATTTCCCTCTAACCTCAAAGGACATCCTCTCTACACTACAGTACTCGAGGGAACACAGCATTCTCCCAAATCACTTGAGCTGGGCCTGGCTAAAGAGTCAGCTGTATAATAAACAAGGAAAAGAAATCATGGGCCAGAGAAAATCGGACAGAAGGGAGGTCCATTTTCACAGAAAGTGCCTATTCTAGAAAATCTGGCAGCAGATTCAATTACACAAACCTATATGTTTTAGAGAGCTATGACCCAGGGTGCTAAATATATTTTTGTGGAATAATTTGTAGACTGTAATTCAGAGAAGAGTTGTTCTGCGATGTTGGTTTTACCTTCGCCTCTATTCTGACTTGGAGCCTTTTCACAGATATAACAGAAAAACAAACAAACAAACAAAACCCAGTTTGACCCAGAATGTCCCTCAGAGATGTCCCCTACTCCCTTTTTACAGATGAGGGAACAGAGGTCCAAGAAGGAAAAGATAAT
>NW_023232695.1:0-923 GCF_002007445.2 Ailuropoda melanoleuca
ATTCAAATGTCTAGATCAACAATCTTCAAAACTTAAAATGATCAATATGGAAGACAAAAGGCTCTGAATTCTGTTTTTAAGTTTAGAAATAGTCAGAAGCACTTTTATTTAATTTAAACTTGTTATAAATAGTTGTGGCAGGAGACAGGAAATATCAAGCAATATTTCAGAATACTAGAAGTTGTACTGGATTTTTATGGTGGATCAGGAAAAAAAACTTCAGTCTAAGATGGAAAAAAGAGAAAAAAATTATGTTTTTGTCCTCTCAGTTCAGTTTTATCTGAAGTGATAAATCATAGGTATTATGCATGAATTATCACAAGTTTTATGACTTCCCACAATTATTCAAATATGCTTCAAAAACACTCAAACATAAATGTTTTAATTTTCCTTGGATACAGACAGGCTCTGCAGTAAAACAATTTAACAGCAAAAGAATTTTTATTTCTCTTATATCGAATGGCAATGAAGAAGGAAATGTGAGGTTCAGCAAGAGAGGAAAGGAAAACCCAACAGAGGAATCTATTCCAAATTAAAAACACCAGGGATAATCAGATTAGATCTACTTGGAAACATGGTCTTAGCTGGTTAGCTAGCCCTGAAGCTGTTTGTTTAAGTTACTGGGTCATGAATTCAGCTTCCCTTATGTAACAGTGCAAGGCAACTTACAGCACAACATCTGAATAAACAAAGGACTGCCTGTTCCTATGTCATTTTTTTCACCCCTATACACAAGGTAGTCTTTATTAAACTCTATGATCAGGTTTCTAGGTTTTGTTTATGACATAGAAAGGGAATTTAGAAAACCTGCATTTCAGGAATATTGCTTGCTAAGAGCTTTAAGAAGTCAGTCTTGCCCCAAAGATACAGACGTAGTGAAGAGAAGGGCCATATGCACCCCAATGTTCATAGCAGCATTGTCC
>NW_023232696.1:0-923 GCF_002007445.2 Ailuropoda melanoleuca
AATGATGATTCTACACTGATATTCTGCTGAAACTTCCTGGCATCTGTGAGGTTAAAATCTCAGAACATCTAGAAAGAAAAAAGTATGTACTTTAAAACAATGCTGGAGAGGAGCTAATAAATTCTTAGGATTAACACCAAAGTCTGATGCAAATGAATTTAATCCCCTTGATATTCTAGGAGAAATTAAAGCTAATGAATTAAATATGCAAGTCTTCTTTTGTTGCAATTCTCTTTTGCAAATATTGCAATAATCTTCATTGTCAACATTATTGGAGAGCTACTTTCTAGCTATTTTGAACATATTTCCCAACTGAGCATCTGTATACTTAGAATTTTAAGTGTATTGATTAGTTTTCAAGATCCTGAACTTTTTCTTTCATAAAAATTTTATTTTAGGAAATAGACAAAACCATTCTATGTATATGTATGTGCCACTACCAATATCTTTTGAAATAGATAATAAACTTATTTTTGCCGTAATCTTATTTAACGCTTTTTTCCTGCTGTCTTAAAAAAGATATGCTAACCATAAGATTTTGTAAGAAAGCAAAAGAGATTAGGCATTTTTAGACTTTCTATCCAATGTCAAAGTATTAATAAGATGATAAGAAATATGTTCTCATAGTAAATATATCTGTTATTTTTCATAGTCAAATGTTTCAACAAGATATTTCCAATCCTGGAATCACTCCCACTTATATGAAGTCCAAATATGTATTTCTCAAGTCATAATTCATTAACACATTGGTGGATTATATTTAGGTAGTTTGATGCATTACACTTTCCACTGGTAGTAAGCGAAGGATTCAGAAAAAGACAAGCTGGTTTTTTTGAAGGGTTGTCCTGATGCAATATGTATTTTTTTTTAAAGATTTTATTTATTTATTCGACAGAGATAGAGACAGCCAGCGAGAGAGGGAA
>NW_023232697.1:0-923 GCF_002007445.2 Ailuropoda melanoleuca
TTTTTTTTTTTTTTTTGGTCTTATTTTTATGTAATGTCTACACCCAACATGGGGCTTGAACTTACAACCCTGAGATCAAGAGTCACATGCTTTACTGACTGAGACAGCCAGGAGTCCCTAAGGTTCTCCCTTTTAAGTAGAAAAGCTTTACCTTAAAAATAAATGCATTCTGTATTTTCCATATACCAAACAAATCATACAATAAATCCAACAAATGCATTCTGTATTTCCTCACTTCATAGTTCTGCCTCTCAGACTTGGCAAATGATGGAGTGGATTGGCAGATATGAGTTTGAGCCCTGGCAATTCTTTGCCATCTTGGGCCACTCAAAATAAAGATTAAACCACCTGCCCTGCCAATCACTCATAATTTTGAAGACTGAAAGAGATATAATATATGAAAGCATTTATAAACTACAAATCATCATACAAATGCACCCATCACTTTTTAAAACATCACTACTTTAATAATGTCAGATACGGTATTATGTTCTATACAAGACATGATGAAAGACCTAAAACTACTTAACCTAAATAATATTTTCTATAGATTGAATATTTTTTACTATATGATGCCTGGTTCTCAATCTAGATCTATACATGATATTATACATTGATCAAATGTTTTTTGTCTTGTTGTTGAAAGACTTACTTTTAATATTATTTTGCTTGCCTTTGATCTAATGGGAATTTGTAAAAGGGATTTTTTGAAAAATTTAAGGATAAGGCATAGCTAACTAGATGGGAGAGGCATGTATCTAAGTACAGTAAGTGTATGAAAACAAGTGGGTATGGGACAAAGAAAAAGAATAATGAATATATCAGAAAAGTAAAGGAGAAGCTCTTTTTTTTTGTATTTTATTTTTTATTTATTTTATTTTATTTTATTATTATATTATGTTAGTCACCATACAGTACATCCC
>NW_023232698.1:0-923 GCF_002007445.2 Ailuropoda melanoleuca
GATGACCTGACTAAAATCACAAGAACGCTGCCCATGTAAAGATCCCTGATCCAATGGCTATCATCCCTATCATGAGACAGCTTTTGCTGTCAGAAAATGCCTGCAACAGAGGCAATGAGAAAAAATAATGGTTAGACCTCAGCTCAACATCCTCATGAGTTGGTCATCATCAACAAGACTTGTTCTCCTGCAGACTCAGCTATCAGTCTTCCTCTTGGCAAGAACTTTTCAGAATGTCAGTCATGGATAAGTTACAAAATATTAATAGCTAGAGAATGGACTGTTTCCCCACTCAATGAGTGAAGTAACTTCCCCTTCTCATTCAACATGTTTTCTACTTTGCATATGAAAAGCAAGACAGTAAGTCTTCTTATTGTCCATTGGTGTGATTCTTCAGATTTCTACACTTATCTTCTTCCCCTGCAGCCCCATACACACGACTTTGCCAAAATAAGCATTAGATTTTTCAGGGATTCTTTTTATAAGCATTGAATTTGCAGGAAAGGAATCTGATGCGTATTGAAAGGGCAATCCCTGAAAGAACTAGTCCCGCAGAAAAGACAGAGGCACAAAAAACTATACTCTCAATGTTCATCTGTTTCCCTGAACTACTGTTGTTCTCATTAAACAACCCTCAGAGAATAAACTTCCCTTCACTCAGGAGCCAACTGGTGCCATGTAGAATCCCCAAGCTCTGTGGGGCAACTTTAGGAAAGTATTCTTGCTGTTGACCTAGTAACGTAGAAAGAGAGACATTGGGCTTATCGGTTAAATGCTGAGGATCAATGCCTGGCCTTAATAACGGATACTCTCAGATTATTAGAGTAAATTGGTAGTAGAACAAAAGAGAGTCTAGTCTACTTAGTACTCATACAGCTCTGCTTGAGCATGGCTCACACGCAAGCTATAGCAATCCGACCGCC
>NW_023232699.1:0-923 GCF_002007445.2 Ailuropoda melanoleuca
TTTTTTTTTTTAACTAGCAAAGGAAGGCTTAGGGACAACACCCATGTATATGAATTCCATTTACCTTTTGTGGCATCCAACATTTCTGTTTTCTTGACGATGTAGTTAAGTCAAAAATTGTAACCAAAAAAATCCCTTTAAAAATACTTAAAAGGAAATCCTTTTGTGAATTTTGATTCCTTAAGAGAATGAACTAATATCTTGTGGGGCTAAAGAGGAAGTACTGTGCCCCCATTTTATTTTATTTTTTTAAAGATTTATTTATTTTTTTAAGATTTATTTATTATTTGTCAGAGAGAAAGAGGACAAGCGAGCACACAAGCAGGGGGATGGCAGGCAGGAGGAGAAGCAGGCTCCCTGCCAAGCAAGGAGCCCAATAGGGGACTCAATCCCAGGCCGAAGGCAGATGCATAACCGACTGAGCTGTCCCTAAAGATTTATTTATTTTAGAGAGAAAGAGAGAGCACGCGCACATGGGTGTGTGCACGAGCAGGAGAGGAAGAGGGAAAAAATCTCAAGCAGACTACCCACTGTGTGCAGAGCCCCGATGCCGGGCTTGATTCCATGACCCCGAGACCAGACCTGAGCTGAAATCAGGAGTGGGGTGCTCAACAAACTAAGCCACCCAGGCGCCCCATTGCTCCATTTTAAAATGATTATCTGTGGTTTGATGCTTAGAAAAACTTTATCATCAGAAGTGTTTGCTAGTTTTATAGAGCATTTTTACTGATGTTTTGGCCTACCTTGACTAGTCTCTTGATATCCTGCCTAATATCTTACTACTTGGTAGCATATCACCATTGAGTTTAAAGGGGGATAGAAGGGGGCACCTGGTTGGCTCAGTCATTAAGCATCGAGCCCTGCATCAGGCTCCTCCACTGGGAGCCTGCTTCTTCCTCTCCCACTCCCCCTGCCTGTGTTCC
>NW_023232700.1:0-924 GCF_002007445.2 Ailuropoda melanoleuca
AAAAAAAAAAACCGAGAATGTTAAGAATGAGTCAATTCATATGAAACTCACACTAAAAGTCAGCAATTTTCCATGAGCACAAGAAAAATGAGTATAAAGAAAGAATTCATTTCAGGGATTTGAGTATTAATGTATGTTTTGTGCTTTTCAGGTTGTTTCATTGAATGAATTCATAAAATAATAAACTTTCTTATAAACCGATTAGAAAAAATTGAGGAAGTACTTTTTTCTGATCAGTTTATAAGCAATTGCCAACACTACAAAGTAAAGAGAAATACCAAGTTGTGTGTGTGTGTGTGCGTGTGTACATGTGTGTATGGCAACTGATAATAGAAGCTGTATATTTAATCCTCCCAGCAGACCACTAAGCACCTATAGTATCCTGATTTCACAGATGAAGGAACTGAAGCTTGAAGTTTAGTAACTTCACATATAAAGACTGATGAATGGAACAGCTAGAATGTCTATTCAGGAATACTCCACTCCAAAACCTTTTTGTGATATATGACCCATTCTACCTAAAGTTTTCATACATGTGTATGTTCCAAGGAATTTGTTGTTGCAGACTATATGGCCTTGATATAATTTCCTGCCTTGGCTATCCACTGGGCAGGCACATTCTTTAATAAGATTGGCTACTGGTTAAAATGTGTTTTTAAAAAAGTTTTCCAAAGTACTTATACAAAAGTTTTATCTTAGACATTTAAGATTTGTTGTATATCTGAATGTGTCTTAGTTTAACTCAGCCATGACCGTAATGATTTAGCAGCTTTTTTTTTCTTTTATGCTGTCATTTGGCCCTTGAACTTTGCTTCTGAAAAGTCATGTTCTTTTCTATCTCTCCTTTTTTTATTTCTCCTTATACAGCAGTTATTTACATCCTTCTATCTATCTATCATCTATCTATCTATCATCTATCTATCT
>NW_023232701.1:0-924 GCF_002007445.2 Ailuropoda melanoleuca
AAAAAAGTTATGTAGATCAAGAGAACAGAATAGAGAGCCCACAAATAAACCCATGCTTACATGGCAATCTACAACAAAGAAGACAAGAACATACAATGGGGACAGTCTCTTCAATAAATGATGTTGGGAAAACTGGATAGATACATGCAAAAGAATGAAACTGGGCTAATTTTTTTGCACCATACTAAAAGATAAATTCAAAATGGACTAGACTAAAATGTAAGACCTAAAATCATAACACTTCTAGAAGAAAACATAGGTATTGACATTGACATCAGACTTAGAAATACTTTTTTGGATGTCTTCTCAGGCAAGGACAAAAATAGCAAAAATAAATGCAACTGCATCAAACTGAAAAGATTTCACAGTGAAGGAAATCGTCAACAAAATGAAAATGCAACCTACTGAATGGGAGAAGATATTTGCAAATGATATATCTCATAATAGGTTGATATCCAAAATATATAAAGAATACAACTCAACAACAACAACAAAAACCCCAATTAAAAAATGAGTAGTGAATCTGAGTAGACACTTCTCCAAAGAAGGTATACAGATGGCAAACAAGCTCATGATGTTCAACATTACTAATCATCAAGGAAATGAAAATGAAAACCACAATGAGATACGACCTCACACCCTTCACAATGGCTATTATCAAAGACAAGAAGTAATATGTTGATGAGGATATGGAGAAAAGGGAGCTCTTGTGTACTGTTGATGGGAATGTAAATTGGTGTGGACACTATGGAAAATACTATGGAGTTTCTTCAAAAAGTCAAAAATAGAACTACTATATGATCTAGCAGCTTCACTTCTGGAAATTTAAAGAAAACAATAACACTATTTTGAAAAATATAAGTACCCCTATGATACAGAAGCAATCTAAGTGTCAACTGATGTATGAATGGATAAAGATGACGG
>NW_023232702.1:0-3061 GCF_002007445.2 Ailuropoda melanoleuca
TTTTTTAAAAAAAAATATACTTGAGAATAGAGCTTCTCAAACTCTCACATGCTTCAGAGTCACCTGGAGAGACAGGTAAGTCCCAGGTTTCTGGGCTCCACCCCAGAGATTCTGCTCTTAGGTCTGGGGTGAAACATGAGAATTTGCATTTCTGTCACACTGTAACCCTCAGGCAATGCTGACCCTGCTTATCTGATGAATTGAATTAAAAATGTGGGGCATCCCATTCACCATACCTCTGTCACATTTCCTTCTATTCTTTTCAACTATTTTTTAAAAACCGAAATAAAAAGCTTATGATGTACTTTATGTTGGCTAAATGAATTTAAATTAACCCCCCCAAAAGAAACCCCCCAGAAACTGGAGGATTGCCTTTCTCCTACAAGATTAAGGTTTCCCTTACCCCTGTATCTCTTAAGAACAGCATATCCTTTGGCTTGGATATGGCCATACCTCTCAACGTCTCTACGTCTTCTCCCAGCATGGATCTTCTTGATTTTGCTTGAATAATCTCAGTGCTATTATCTCCACTTTGGGTAATTCACCTGCAAAGTATATAGCTCACGTTGGCTGAGAACTGAGGTTATCTGAATAATATTTGGGCATCTAAAACATGTAAGGTCCTAACAATCATTTTATTTAATTTATTTAATTTTTAAAATTATGTTATATTAGTCATGATACAGTACATCATTAGTTTCTGATGTAGTGTTCCATGATTCATTGTTTGCATATAACACCCAATGCTCCATGCAGTACGTGCCCTCCTTAATACCCACCACTGGGCTAACCCATCCCCCGACCCCCCTCCCCTCTGAAACCCTTAGTTTGTTTCCCAGAGTCCATAGTCTCTCATGGTTTGTCTCCCTCTCTGATTACCCCCCTTCACTCTTCCCTTCTTTCTCCTAATGTCCTCCATGGTATTCCTTATGTCTCAACTATCTAAAATTGGGAGGTCTCAGCCACCTAAACCCTTAGCTCAGATGGACAATATCCCTGATATTCTAATGTGTCTCCACAGCTTTGGCAACCACTCCAGCATTTTTCTGTGCTTTCTGGAAAATCCTTCAGAAAGTTAATTGCCTCCATCACACACTGTCTGTTACTCTCTATGCTTCTCTGAAACCCCCTCAATCAGGCTTCTGCCCTTATCATTCCACTGAAATCCCCCTCATCTAGGTCAGCATTCAGTTCTCAGTCCTTCTGTTACTTGACCTCTCAGCAACACTTAGCATGGTTGATTCCTCTTTTCTTACTTCAAACACATTATTCCCCTTTCTCCCAGGACTGACCACACTCTCCCAGTGCTCTCACTGATGACTCCCTCTTAGTCATTGACTGGCTCCTCCTCTGTCTCCTTATTCACTTCTGGGTCCCTCCTGGTCTTTATCTTCCAGTTCCAGTCTTTAACTATCTATAAACAGATAGCTTTTGAATTGTTTCTTCAATTATACCCTCTTTTCAAAACTCTAGACTCATCTATTTAACCTCCTGCCAGATACATCCTCACGAGTGTCTGTTGGCAGCTTTACCACGTAAGGTGTTTCTTAGAGTGGGACTGATTGATGTACTGCTTTGGAAACATACAGATCTGGCCCCCCAAGGACAAAGCTTCCATTCGCTGTACTCCACTCTGCAACCTGAGCCCATTACTCAATTTGTCAGGTACTGCCTTCCATACTTACCTCCTAGCTTCCCTCATCTCCACCCTATGAGTGGTGCCCTTAGCAATACATATTCTCCCCAGTGCTCCTGCTTAGCAGGTGTGACTGTCTAGAGAACTCAGACCCTTTGCCTACATTGGTGAGACCGTGTCTGAAGGTAGAGAACATATAGCTTGGGAGAGGAGAATTAGTAATCTTCGTTTCTTGGGGACTGGAAGCGGCCGGGTAGAAGAAGAAAGCTTTCTTGGCCTTGGAGACTTATTCTCAGAGGTACTCATTAGTGGCAAATCTGGAGGAATTTTATGAAGAAAAAGCCAAAGTTTTTGTTATGGTATGGGCGGTCCAGCATGATCTGTACTCCCATTAACTCTCTGATAACCTTCTCTCCTGCTGTGTTCCTCATCCCTGACTCTGAGCTAGGTCTACCAGCCTCCTTGCTAGAACTGAATTTCACCCGCCATTCTCTTTCCTTAGCTGCTTTGCTCTAGCTGCTTCCCTGCCTTGAACACGGTCCATTTCTCCAACATTTCATCTCCTTCTTGTCTTTGCTTAATGTCATCTTTTCAGTGACACTTATCCTGATGACCCTAATTTATACTGTAAGCTTCATCCAAGCTCTCCCAATCTCCCTGATCCTATTCTACGTTCTAACACAGTATATAATTTATTTACCCTTCAACTGTCCTCTCTCCCCATAATGTAAACTGTTGGGGAATAGAGATACTTGCTTGTTTTGTTCACTAGTGTCTCCCCAGCGTGTAGAATAGTGCACAACATATAGATAAACTGTAAAATATTTAATTGATGATACTTCAGGCCTTTGCTTATCCCATGATCTGGTTGCCAGTCAATGTCAATGAACCAATATGGACAGGTTCATATTTATCAACTAATAGCTTATATACTTTTAAGAAAATATTTTAGGTCTATATTATTATGAAGGTTCTTGTTTTAAATAAATGAGTTGCATAATTTTGTCTAAACTGTGAAATCTGGTTCTCACATTGAGATACAGGGATTTCAACTCCTCACCAGTGCTTATAAGTTCAATTGTGATTATAGCTATCATGAAGGCCTCTTGTCAAACGAAGCTTCCTTGTCACTTTAGAAGAAAAGTAGTCATCAACCTGCATGAGTGCAGATCATGGAAGACAAAATTTCAGGTTAAGAAAGTAAGCCATATGGAATCAGTTAAGAGTTTAAATGGAAAGAGTAATGGGGGGGCACCTGGGCAGCTCAGTCAGTTAAGCGTCCAACTCTTCATTTCAGCTCAGGTCATGATCTCAGGTCATGGGACTGAGCCCCACGTCTGGCTCTGCACTCAGCACAGAATCCACTTGAGGATTCCCTCTCTTCCTCTGCCCCTCCCCTACTTATGTGCTCACACACACGCACGC
>NW_023232703.1:0-1248 GCF_002007445.2 Ailuropoda melanoleuca
CCAGGGCAAAGAAATTTCTCACGTACCAAGGCAAAGGTATCAGAATTACATCAGACCTGTCTACACAGACCGGGAATGTGAGAAAGGGTTGGGGGGGGGGGCATTTTTAAAGCTCTTTCAGAGAAAAACATGCAGCCAAGGATCCTTTATCCAGCAAGGCTGTCATTNCCAAGGATCCTTTATCCAGCAAAGCTGTCATTCAGAATTGATGGAGAAATAAAGACGTTCCAAAATCGCCAATCATTAACCAATTTCGTAACCACGAAACCAGCCCTACAGGAGATATTAAGGGGGGTTCTCTAAAGGTAAAAAGTCCCCAAGAGTGATACAGAACAGAAAGTCACGATCTATAGAAACAAAGACTTTACAGGCAACATGGCATCATTAAAATCATATCTCTCAATAATCAGTCTCAACGTAAATGGCNTCCTTTATCCAGCAAGGCTGTCATTTAGAATTGATGGAGAGATAAAGACCTTCCAGAATCGCCAGTCATTGACCAATTTCGTAACCATGAAACCAGCCCTACAGGAGATATTAAGGGGGATTCTCTAAAGGTAAAAAGTCCCCAAGAGTGATACAGAACAGAAAGTCACGATCTATAGAAACAAAGACTTTACAGGCAACATGGCATCATTAAAATCATATCTCTCAATAATCAGTCTCAATGTAAATGGCCTAAATGCTCCCATAAAGCCCCACAGAGTTGCAGATTGGATAAAAAGACACAACCCATCCATTTGCTGTTCACAAGAGACTCATTTGGAACCTAAAGATACATTCTTTAGTAAAAGTAAAGGGATGGAAAGTAAAGGGATGGAATACCATCTTTTATGCCAATGGACCTCAAAAGAAAGCTGGGGTAGCAATTCTCATATCAGACAGATTGAATTTTAAACTAAAGACTATAGTTAGAGACACAGAAGGGCACTATATTATTCTTAAAGGATGTATCCAACAAGTGGATATGACAATTGCAAATATATATGCCCCCAACAGGGGAGCAGCAAGATACGGAAGCCAACTCTTAACCACGATAAAGAGACATATAGATAAAAATACATTAATAGTAGGGGACCTCAACACTCCACTATCAGCAATAGACAGNTCGGCAAACAAACAAGAGCTTTGAATGCCATACTCGACGAGTTGGACCTCATAGACATATATAGAACATTACTCCCCAGAACCAAAGAATACTCATTCTATTCTAATGCCCATGGAACATTCTCAAGAATAGACCATGTT
>NW_023232704.1:0-924 GCF_002007445.2 Ailuropoda melanoleuca
AACACACAAGGCAGCAAGGATTGACATAAAATATGTTCCGACATGGGCTGGCAGGGAGTACGTACCAGTCTGCTCTATCAGCACCAAGTAGCCGGACCGCCAGAGGAACCATACCCATCTTCCCAACACGCTGAATATAATTATCAGAGCACCTGCTGCTGCTATCTATCTCCTTTGCACTATCTTGAATTCTGTTTGGGTCCTCATCTTTGTTTATGTGATTAGAATTCACCCTCACTCACTGTTCTTCAAAGTCCGCAATCCAGTGGTTACCACCCACCTCAGACAAGGGGATGCCCTATAGGCTCTGACAGAAGATGACGAGTAGTCTCTAGAATATAGAATATGGAGCCAAGAATATATCAGAGTCATGCTCTGGATGATATACTTGTCCATGCATACTGGCGGGGGGTGGGGCGGTTAGAAGTGATGTAGAAAAACTGAAGCCCCGGGGAAGATGGAAGTAACGATCCTTTAGTTGCAAGGATGACATAGACATCAGTGGTTACATTCTTAGTGATTCCAAGTGTTGTGTTCTGGATTCCATGTGAAAATTCTCCAGGGATATTTGGCATGTGTTGCTAAGGTTTCATGCAAATTTTACTCGGATACTTCTGTGGGAAGAGGGACTGTATTGGGTATATTTCATCTAATTCTGGAAAACCTGGAGAGTAAAGAATAGGCTAACCACAATCCTATTCTTGACGGATATTATCAAATGCACTGAATGGCCCAAACGAACTTAGAGTATAAATAGCAATGGCAAAACCAAGCCATCAACATATGTTTTGTTAGCTCAGTGGGAGAAAGATTCAAATTTCTATTATGTTGCGTATTGATACGAAGTATAAGGCTACGGGCTCAACTCTCACATTTTATCAACTCTTCAGATTCACACAAGGCAAGAAAGATCTGTCCCTATTA
>NW_023232705.1:0-924 GCF_002007445.2 Ailuropoda melanoleuca
TGATTCAGTAGGTCTGGGGTTAAGCCTGGGATTCTGGATTTCTAACAAGCTCCCAGGGGATGCTATTCATGTTGGTCCTTTGAGAAATTACATTTTATACCACAGGGAAATCTCAGAGCTTCTGTATATTTACATATCCCTCCCCATTTAATGCTCAGCAATTTTAAGACACTAGTTTAAAAGAACACTGTGCTGTGCTTTGGTAATTGTAATATGCACAGAAATAAAAGTTTTCTAAAAGATACTGTTCTCAAAACACTCATACACAGCCTAGTTCTTGTCTTAACTTTAATATATCAAAAAGAATTCGAAACACCAGAAATATTGATTCTAAAAAGTTTATATATGTTTGTCCTTTTGAGTGTGGCATTTAAATTACATCAGATGAAAACTTAAGCCAAAGTAATTCATTAACTAAGGGAAGAAAATTATTCCTAACCTGATGGTCAGAAAATGAAAGGTGGTCCTCTGGAAAACTTGTTTGTGCCAGGAGATGGGTTTTGAAAATGGAGTTGTGGTTCACCAAAGTTACTTCTCCAGCATCCATCCTCATCCTATCAGCAATATCATCTGGGGAAAGAATCCGAATTAATTCAAGTCACATAATTCTTCAATAACTACTTTCCTATGAACAAATAATTTTACCTAATAAAAATTATTCCCAAAGAACATCTCTATAGTCAAATAAAACCTCTCTTTCAGAACTAACCACTGGCCAGAAACCTCAAAATGTCACTGCCAAAAAGAGGCCCATGTGCAGAAATTGGCTTATATAGAATTGACTGAGATCATTTATCTACCAAATAGTTCAAAATTTGTGCAAGTATAAAAAAAGCTTAACTCAAAGTTTAAAAAAAAATGAAAATTTCCCTAAAAACCTTTGAATGTTTTAACTGTAGAAAAAAATTTAACTATTAAAAAAAA
>NW_023232706.1:0-924 GCF_002007445.2 Ailuropoda melanoleuca
TGCTGTATCTTTGGTGCCTAGAACAGCGCTTGATGAAGTTGGGGGGGGGGGGTAGAATGCCTAAAGAGGAAAAACGGGCACATACAAGATTTTTAGCCATCAGTTACCAGTATGCATATACTAACATGGTGCTGAAAGTGTCTTTCTACCCCCCTTCTGCTAACAAGCTAATGACACTTGGAGAAATTGCTGCCCTCATACATCACTATATGGCTCTTGACATTGCGGATTGATAAATAATCTTCTCTGTAATTCATTTGATAATACATTGCAGTACATTTGCCACTCTCCTTTGAGCCCAACAAGCCAAGTCCTTGGGATATCCTTGAATAACTTGGAGAAAAAGATTATATTCCCGAAAATGTGCCTCCCAGCGTTATTTATGATAGTAAATATTAGAAACAACCCAAACATTCTTTGAGGAAGAAAGGTAAATAATAAAGATGTTACGGATTGGAAGTGGAAGTAACATGATTAAATGGAAACACATTAAGATGAGGGAATATGCAATTACTTTTTCTTTTGAATGGTTCCTTTACTGTCAAAATAGTATTGTTTTAATACTGTTTGATAGTATTAAATGTAATGTTATATTTAATACTGTTTAATAGTAAAACGTTGAAAAAAATCCACACGAAACTACTTCTTTCATGAGACTCTTGGTTAGCACTCTTTGCAGCAGGCTAGAAAAATATTAATTGGCTCTTTGAGCCTGCCCGAGAGTCATAATTTTTCCTCAATCTTCCGTTATTTCTGCTCTCCTGGAGTTCCTGCACAATCTTGGCTGATCCCTTATTGTGACTCTTGGTCAGCCTCGTGTGCATGATTTGCAGAATAAATTGGGAAATGCTCATGCATAAGAATTAATGCATCTTAGCTCTTTGATTCTCTTAAGGAAGTATTCTTTGAAAGCATGGTTTATAC
>NW_023232707.1:0-924 GCF_002007445.2 Ailuropoda melanoleuca
TTCATGTTGGTATTTCCGGTATCATGATGATTATTCTCCAAGTGTTGGTTGCAGGGTCATGGACAGCGACTTGGAATGGGACAGACTGGAATGCCTTTTCTAGATCTGCGGTCACGTGCTGTGGGATCCCAGGTGACGTGACCTCTCTGAGCCTCAGTTTCCCGTTGCTGTTTGCCTTACTTACTTCCCTCGCCCTCCCCTCTCATGAGAGCAGTCATTCCCTCAGTGCAGGTGTCTCCACTGTACCATGACTAGGACAGTCCTCGCGTGTAACTATTTCACACTATGTAGTGAAAGGCTGATAGTTTCTAGGGACATTTATTTGTATTTTGTGAAGAAGATACTCATCTGTACAGAGAAATTCACAGTACCATTTTGGAAAACATTTTTTTATGAGAAAATACAAACATTTACAAAAATAGACTATTAAAAGCAGCCCCCATGTACATGTCACTCAACTTCAACACTGGTTCATTCAAGATCAATCTCGTTTCATCTGTACATTGCCCACTCCCCCCCCAGATATTCTTTTGAAGTAAAACTAGACAGTTTATCACTGAATTCATAAATATTTAAAAAAGCCATCATACCTCAAATAAACAATTCCTTGATTTCGTCAAACATCCAGTCTTCAAGTTTCTAATTGTCTTATGAATTAATAGTTAAATTTTTTTGGTAGTTTGTTTGAATCAGACTCTAAATAAGGTCTTTACACTGTGATTGACTGATTCGTCTCTCTTTGTGGTAAAATTCAGCATTTTAACCAATAGGTATTAATATTGTGCAACCATCCCCACCCCACCTCCAGAACTTTCTCATCTTCCCTAACTGAAGCTCTGTCCCCATTGAACACTCACTCCCCACGTCCCCCTTCCCCCAGCCCCCAGCACCCACCATCTGCTTCCTGTCCCTGAATCTGACTAC
>NW_023232708.1:0-924 GCF_002007445.2 Ailuropoda melanoleuca
GAGAATTGCTTGTCTTCGATTCCACCTTGCCTTCCTACAAGCCGTATGATACAGGCCAAGCTATACACGCTCTCTAATTTTCATTGTCCTCATTTGTAAAATAAAAATCATAATGGCGATCATTGCATAAATATTTATATGAGTGAGTCAATTCACATAAGTGCTTAAGCAATAGCAAATGTGGCTAATACAGATGAAGCTCTAAAGTCCAAAGAGTGAAAGATTTGCCTGTATCAAAATATTAATTTACATATAGAATCCATGTCTTACAATTTCAATTCCAGTGTACTTTTCACTTTACTATAAAAGATATGATATGCATCTCTTGGACAAGTTCTCCGTACATAACCAAATATACACACACATACACATAGATTTCAAGTGTGTATAAAACTGGATAATAGAAACATGTAAAACTGGATAATATGTATACATAAACAAGGAAAATACATATATGCATATCTGTAAGTATATTGAAATATTTATATATAAATTTTAAAGGGATATAAATATTAGATTATGTATAAATATGTACTTATAGACAGTCCAAAAACTATGAATGGCTTATCCAAAGAATTTCGTGAAGACACTACTTTTAGAAAACGTTGGTTTTATTTTTAAATTATCTTTTTAATTTGGGACAAAATATTTAAGCTTTCCAGATTCAAGCCTAACCTGAAATACGAGATAATTGAAGTAATAATAAGCATACATTTGAATCATTGTAATCTGGGGAAATTATTTAAGTATTTTTATAATAAAGAGCTATATAGTTTTATTAAGTTTAACCCTAAGACTAGTAGCCTTGGAGATTATTTTCACTTTTAACTTAATGCTCACAAATGTACTTTATGATACGTCTTGCAACATATTTATCTTAGCTATAAATTATATAAAACTTCAACTGTCTATTAACCATACTTC
>NW_023232709.1:0-924 GCF_002007445.2 Ailuropoda melanoleuca
AGCGGAGGAGCCTGACGTGGGGCTCGATCCCATAATGCCGGGATCACGCCCTGAGCCGAAGGCAAACGCTCAACCGCTGTGCCACCTAGGCGCCCCAGGCAATACAATCTATTGATTTATATTTAAGATTAATTTTACTCCCACCTGCACTCTTAGCAGCTATATGATACTGGCAAGTTAATACCTACCATGAAGGATTCTTGCAATGATTAAGTAGGTAATACATATAAAGTGTTTACAATAGTGCTGGCACACTAAAAAGGTCAAAATATATTAGTTTTAAAAATAAGCAATTCTTATTGCAGATAGGGTTCAGTATCATGACATTGAAATGATACATTTTTTTCATTAAAAAAATCCAAAACAGGCTCAAGTATTGAATTACTCTATAAAAATTTGGGCCATCATTACTAAACAACATAACTGAAACAGAAAATGATGAAATTTCCTTACCTGACATGTCTGCTACATCACCTACAATGGAAAAGCAGCAGAAAAATAATTACCTATAAATAACTTAAAAGCAAAATTCATAAAAATTCAATTATCACAGAAAAATTTTTATACAACATAAATCATAAAGTATCATATGCAAAAGGAATTTTACTATGTTAAACTGAGTAAACTGTAAAGTGAAGCAATTCATTTTATTATACATATATAATAATATATATAATATATTATTTAAATGATATGACTCTTAATTTGGTTTATAAAATGCCCTGTTAATAGACTTCAGTTTTAATGTATCTCTACTTGACCCTGAGAATCCAAGATTCTCGCCAAGGGAAAAAAAGAAGTTTGAATGTAACTGGCTGAAATACCATAAAAGCAAATACTTCCCCTATGACCTATATGATTTTTTTTTTAAAGATTTTATTTATTTATTTGACAGAGATAGAGACAGCCAGCGAGAGAGGGAAC
>NW_023232710.1:0-924 GCF_002007445.2 Ailuropoda melanoleuca
CTCCTTTGGGCCAGGCCAGGTCTCCAGCCTTACAACAACCCTGCAAGGGGTCGGAATTTATTTGCGATTTGCACTCAGAGACCGAAAGCTGCACACCAGGGAGGGGCGCAGTCCCCAAAGCAGGGCTGTGCCCATTGCCCCAACCTCCTCCACAGGCCCTCTGTGAATCACAAATAGCAGCCAGACACTCCCTGGCTTAAAATCCTGCAGAGGCTCCCCACAGCCTACGTGGCCCCACCCAAACTGGACCCAGCAGCCAAGACCCTTCGGGGACTGGCTGAGACCTGCACTCCTCGGCTGCACCTGCACACGCATGGCCTGAGGACCTTACGAAGTGCAGGTGGGGGGGGGGCTGAGATTCTGCACGTATAACCAGCTCCCAGGGCGTGCTATGCTGCCCCTTCAAAAACCGCACTTTAAGTGATTAGAGTCTATACTCCAAACAGACCACAATGCTCACCAAATTAAAAGCTGCTGTATACTTCCATGCCTCTACACCTTTGCACATGTGGTTCCCCCTGCCAGGAATGCCCTTCCCTCACACCTCTTCACCGCTTTTAAGATTTACAGTCAACTTGAAAGGCCCAAATCAAATGTCACTTCCACGAAATCCTTCTTAACTCCCAGGAGCTTAAGCAGTTTCTTCTCTAGGCATTTCTTCCCCTCTAACATTTATTACACATATTTTTATAATGGCACAGGACTCGGGCTATTCTAATTGTGCATTGAGATGTCTGTCGCCCTCCAGGAGAGTGTGACTGCCACAAGGACAGTGCGAACTGCCAGCATTTAACACGGTTCTCGAAAAACGTTCTCGGGAAGAATTAATGGAGCGTCCACCTCGTCCCTCAGCGGATCAGAGTCCCCTGGTGCCGCGGCCCTCCCCGCCCCAGGCCCGCCCCGCCCCGCACCCGGCCCGCAGCT
>NW_023232711.1:0-924 GCF_002007445.2 Ailuropoda melanoleuca
ATCTGATCTGTGACAGCTATACCCAGGACAGCCTCTGGGAGGCAGAAGAAACCAAAGCCACACCCTACAAACCAGCCAAAGGCACAGTCCCCTCTCCCTTGTTGGTTGTGATTAAACGTCCATGTACATTCATGTCTTTTCTTAAGAAACCAGCCAGAATTCCAGAATCTCTACTATCCTGTCGCAGCCTTCCTATTCGTAATGGATTTTTATTGTTGATACTGTTAGCTCCAGAAGATAATCCAGAAACTCATTTTTCAAAAGTGGCTTTAAAAATTTCACTAACGAAAATGAATATTTTCCTTCAAGTATACCAAATTTATAAACACAGGACATACAATTACAGATTTCATATGATCAAACAGAAGTTCCTACTTTACAATAAAGTACCAACAACTTGAAACAGGACATTCCTCTTTATCCATTCATCCATCCATCATCCACCCATCCAGGTATTTATTAAGCGCTCCTACCTAAATCACTATGAGTAGTATTGGAAATGCAAAGATGAACCCAACAGGCTTCTATGGAAGTTGGAAGTGTCATGAATATAAGAAACTGATTTATACATAGCAAAATTACTAAATACTGTCTCAGGATTTTTTTGCTTATAAGTGACACAAGGTCATTCAACTCAATTAAAAAAACTGAATTTATTGGTTCATATAAGCTTGGGATGGGTTCAAGGATGGATTAAACATTATTGTCAGAAATCATTCTGCATCTCTCTACTCTGCTTTCCTGTGTTGGCTTTGTTCTCAGATAGACTGTCTCTACATGATAGATTCCTATAGGTCAAGTTTATATTAGCCTTGCCACAGTCTCAGATGAAAAAGTTTATCTTATGCTTCTAGCAGATATCCCAGAATTTGCTTGCTCTGACTGAAGCTATCCCTAATCCAATAGCCATTCAGGGGGATAAAA
>NW_023232712.1:0-924 GCF_002007445.2 Ailuropoda melanoleuca
TGATAATATGATTTTTTTTCCATTATGTACTCTTTCCAGAGTTAATGGGACATTTATAGGAGAAAATACTTTGGAATTAGCAAATACAGATTCTATTAAAAAAGGAGCATTCAGGTTAAATGCCCTAGAGAGGGTACAAATTTTGGAAGAAAATTAGATGAAGAAAATAAACAAAAAAAAAAACTGATCCTAGAAAACAAAGATCTCTACATCAGTTAAATAAATATAACCATAATGGTTTGTTTCCTTGTTTGTTTTATGAAACAAGTTGAAATGTGGCATATAACTTTAAATACTGTCCATTTAAGAAATTGCATTCTGCTCAAAATCTCCCTAAAGAATTAGAGATGTAAAAGAAGTTTATGACAGAATGATGTATAATAGTGAAAATAATTTTTAAAAATCTAAATGTTTAATATTAAAAATTATATATCATGGCAAAAAAACAAGATGGGCTATCTACATTTAGGGAATATTTCAATTACAAATTTCAATCATAAAAATTTCAATTATAAAAAAGTGAATGTACATGAAAATCTTGAAGGAATATAGAATAATACCAACAATGATTATTTCTGGGTGATAGTACTAAAAATTATTTGAATTTGCTTCTGCATACTTTTTTTCAGAATTTTTAACATTTTCTATCACGTTGCTTTTAAAATAAGAAAGAAGTCCTTCAGTTAGTTTTATGGACTAACTTATGCCCTCACTCCTCAAATTCACATGTCAAAACGCTAACTCCCAATGTGACTGTATTTGGAGATACAGCCTTTAAGAACTCAATGGGCCTGGGCTCTTTATAAAAAGAGGAAGAGGAATCCTCCTGTCCACAGAGAAAAGGCTGTGTGAGGACACAGCAAGAATGTGGCTGTTTGCAAGCCAGGAAAATGAGTCTTTTTCTTTTTTTTTAATTTTATTATT
>NW_023232713.1:0-3073 GCF_002007445.2 Ailuropoda melanoleuca
AATAAATAAATAAATAATCTTTAAAAAAAAAAAAAAAAGAAACCTCTTTTACATGCAAAGAACTCCAGGAAGTCCCTGCTGTTCCCCTCATTCTCTTGTCTTTGTGCGTCTCACTTTGACCACCCTTTATGACATCCAACCCTTGTCCCTCCCATTGCTGTTCCAGGTTTTCGCGCATTCTTCATATTGTTTCACCAAATGCCAAGAGACAGGATCAAGCCTTCTTTCCACTTCAGTTCCTGACAGTGAGTGACTCTTCTTCATGATGGTCCCTTTCTTGCCGCACACCAACACCCAGAATGAACTGCAGCAAGGCCCCTGACTTTGTCCTTGTAGGGCTGTCCAGAGGCCCAGACAAGAGGCAGCTCCTCTTCGGTCTCTTCCTGGCCCTCTACCTGTTGAGCCTCCTAGGGAACTCGCTCCTTCTGCTGGCTGTTGGTGCTGATGGACGCCTCCACACTCCCATGTACTTCTTCCTCAGCCAGCTCTCCCTGGTGGATCTCTGCTTCACTTCCACCACAGCCCCTAAAATGCTTGAGGATCTATGGACCAGTAATGGATCCATTTCTTTTTCTGGATGTCTGGCCCAGTTATATTTCTTTGCTGCTTTTGCTGATATGGACAGCCTGCTTCTGACTGCCATGTCTATTGACCGCTATGCTGCCATCTGTCATCCTCTGCACTACCCACTGCTAATGACTCCTTGCAGATGTGGGCTGCTGGTGGGTGGGTCATGGGGCGTGGCCCACTTGGTCTCTCTGGTGCATATTCTGTCCCTATGCCAGTTGTATTTCTATACTGATCAAGAGATTCCACACTTTTTCTGTGATTTTGGCCCGCTCTTTCAACTTTCCTGCTCAGATACCCACCTCAATGAGGTCCTGATGATGGTTCTGACTGGGTTTTTAGGAGTTGGCCCTCTTCTCTGCATCATAAGCTCTTATGCCCGTATTTTCCATGCTGTGGCTAGGGTCCCATCAGCACAGGGGAAAAAGAAGGCCTTGGCCACATGCAGCTCCCACCTGTCCGTGGTCATCCTCTTCTACAGCACAGTCTTTGCCACCTACCTGAAGCCCCCATCAACCTCTCGCTCCGTGGGGGAGCTGGTTGCCACTGTCATGTATACCCTGGTGACTCCCACTCTCAACTCTTTCATTTACAGTCTGAGAAATAAGGATGTAAAGAGTTCACTGAAAAGGGTTCTAGGCTTAGAGGGTTCGGGGGATTGTGTATAATCCCCATAAACAAGCGCTTTGGGGAAAATCCCTCTCCATGTCACCACCACATTTACAAAGCGAGTCAGTTAATGCCAAAGCTGGCAGAGAGCATTACATAATCTGTGGGAAAGATGGGAAAGAACACTAAACTAAAATCAGGAGAACTATGATCTAGGTCCCACCTCTGGTGGGGGTTTCTCTCTCTCTCCATGGTATGGATCTTCGTTATTAGTCTGTTGATAGAAATGGCAATGGTAATCAAAATGACAGTAGTGATGGCAATAGATGATCAATTTTCAATAGCATTAGTGTTAGAAGGTAATTTAAAGAACAGTTAATCCAAGCCACCCTTAGGGGTGTGTGTGTGTGTGTGTGTGTGTGTGTGTGATGCCTGAATGAATACAGTATTTTTTATTTTCTCTGAATGTCTATCCTTCAGCTGGACACTGGCTGCTACTGAACAACAGCAGAGTGAAGAGAACACACATGCACATATCATGTAATATATATAATTAGGTATATTATTTAGATACTTTATATGATTTTCCCATATGTTTTTTTAATTCAAATAGCCAACACATAAAACATCATTGGATTCGGATGTAGTGTTCAACAATTTATCAGTTGCATATCCCATGTAAGTTTTATTCACGACTTTTGTTCTACAAAAATAAAGTGGTTTGTGAACTTCTCAATGAATGGATCCTTCCTTCTGACAGAGTCATAGATGTTGCAGAGAAGGGGTTATTGCGTCATGTGATAAGAGAATGCACTTTAGGTCCGTCACGATGACATGTCCTCTGGGGTCTCTCTACATACCATGCACTGTGTTAAAGCAGAGAACCCATATTACATCTCTTTGTGCCGCCCTTGTGCTCATGTGATTATACATTATGCATTGTGGAGTCTGATTACATGCCTGATGAATCATTCTGTTTAGAAGAACACCTCAAGCTACATGGATTAGGAAGAGCTCTAACTTGGGAAGAGTAACCCTGACATTCTCAGACTGGGTTTTCCATTCAGCAGCTGCATATGATGAATTCTCAGCCTGGACTTTCTTCCTGGATCATCTAGAAGTCAATCTTTTCCTTCCATATTCAATCTAATGACTTGTCATAGCATGTGTTCAGAAGTTATTTTGAAATGCAGGAATATTGCACGGACAATATGAGTTCACTCCTCCTCTGGCTCTCCATGCAGTCTCTCCAAGTCCCCAGGATCTGGTAAATATAGGTTTTTTTTCTTTCCTTGAATGTCCATCCTTCAGCTGGATACTGCATGGCTCCGGACAACAATGTATCAGAGGAAGTCCAACCACTGGATGTTGTGAAGGTGAGCAACAGAGGTCAAAAGTCCACTAAGGAGTCAGGAACCAGTGAGGATAACAATAATCCAGGGCATCAGTAGTGGGTAAGATTCAACACCAAGTTCATTCCGTGTTTCATTGGAGGACATGTTATAGGATTCCTAAGGATCAGAACCAAAGCAGAAATTTGACTGGCCTGGGAATATTAAGTGAAGATGGAAGAGGATACATGCATATAGACAAAATTTACATTACACGAGTTGGTTTCTGGGGGGCACCTGGATGGTTCAGTCAGTTAAGCATCTGACTCTTGATTTCAGCTCAGGTCATGATCTCGGGATCATGAGATTAAGCCCCACATCCAGCTCCATGCTCAATGGGGAGTCTGATTGAGATTTTCCTTCTCCTTCTGCTCTTTCCCCTACTCCCAAGCATGCTCTCTCTTAATAAATAAATAAATAAAATATTTTCTTTTCTTTAATGTTTTTTTATTATATTATGTTAGTCACCATACAGTACATCCCTGGTTTTTGATGTAAAGTTCAAT
>NW_023232714.1:0-924 GCF_002007445.2 Ailuropoda melanoleuca
ATGTTTTCATAATTCATTTCCTATTAAAGTTCTATATAGGGAACAATTTTTAGTCTAATTTTTTCTTCAGTTACTATAGACCTCATTTATTGACTAGTCTTCCTGAGACAAGTTTTCAGACTGCCAAGAGATGTCACTAGCCTGAAGCAAAATGCTTTCTTCTCAGTTTAAGGACCAGTTTTAGAAAAGCTCTAAACTGCTGAGAAAGAATAGGAATCAAAGGTCTTTACTTCCTATTCAAGTTTTAAAATATTCTTAATATGTTGAGTTAAGATATGTTTAAAACTACATTTTAAATGACTTTCAGGATGTTGACTTCTCACAAAATATTGCAAAATTTTTTAAAAACTGCTGACTATAACATGCAAAAGATTAGGCTTTGCAAAGTGAAAAATACAGTATCATGTTTTAATACAATTTTTAATACAATACTGTATCTTTCAACTATCATATTTTTGCCTCAAAATAATCATCCTTATGATGTGGAAATAAGGAAAAATGGTACCTCAGCAAAAGTTGATTTTCCATGCTTTGAATTATAAAGAACACAAAATTAGCCAATATATTGTTTGGGATAAATGGAGATCAATTAATTGTGTTATCTAATACATCCTTTAAACTGATATTCCATCAACTGCTATTTTAGATAAGAAGCACTCCAACAATTAACTTTTCCTTTTTCACCAGCGCAACTTGTTTTCCATGGAATCAAATGCTTTTATCAGTTAAAATTTGAAGGTAGTAACAATAAAAATGAAATTAAAAGAAATAGCCCTTACTAAATAACTAAATCAGACCCCACACAAAAGGTACTACTTAACTAGAATCAAGTTTTTGTTTTGTTTTGTTTTTTAAGATTTTATTTATTTATGTGACAGAGAGACAGCCAGAGAGGGAACACAGCAGGGGAGTGGGAGAGGAAGA
>NW_023232715.1:0-188 GCF_002007445.2 Ailuropoda melanoleuca
TGTTAAATCTTCCAATCCATGAGCATGGAATATTTTTCCATCTTTTTATGTCTTCCTCAATATCTTTCAAACGTGATTTATAGTTTCTAGGATATAGGTCCTTTACATCTCTGGTTAATTCCAAGGTAACATATGGTTTTTGGCGCTATTGTAAATGGGATGGATTCCCTAATTTCTCTTTCTTCAGT
>NW_023232715.1:567-756 GCF_002007445.2 Ailuropoda melanoleuca
TCTGAAGGGTTTTAATCAGGAAAGGATGCTGTATTTTGTCAAATGCTTTTTCTGCATCAATTGAGAGGATCATATGGTTCCTGAGTCTTTTATTGTTGACATGATGTATCACACTGATTGATTTGTGAATGTTGAACCATGCTTGCATCTCAGGTATGAATCCCACTTGGTCATGATGGATAATCCTTT
>NW_023232715.1:765-916 GCF_002007445.2 Ailuropoda melanoleuca
TAATCCTTTTAATGTACTGATGGATTCTATTAGCAAGGATCTTGTTGAGGATTTTGGCGTCCATATTCATTAGGGAAATTTGTCTGTAATTCTCCTTTTTGAGGGGGTCTTTGCCTGGTTTGGGGATCAAGGTAATATTAGCCTCATAGAA
>NW_023232715.1:1255-1347 GCF_002007445.2 Ailuropoda melanoleuca
TTTTTCATTCATAATTTTATGAATTTGGGTCCTTTCTCTTTTCTTTTGGATAAGTCTTGCCAGTGGTCTATCAATTTTATGGATTCTCTCAA
>NW_023232716.1:0-924 GCF_002007445.2 Ailuropoda melanoleuca
AGGGGCATCCTGCTTCTGGAGTGAAAGGCAATTCTGGAACAAAAACTCCTCTCATCTAGGAAGGGCAAGTCCTAGGTTTAAAACAAAACAAAACAAGCAAAAAAACTGTATGAAGGCAATTGTAGCATTCTACATAAGAAATAACTAAGTATTGTCTAGGTTCTAAGGAATTATTTTCATTCTGAGCCATATGCAACATTTCTTCCTAGATCAGATTTATTTTAAGACTTCAGACTTTCCAACCCAAAGTGGGGGTCAAACTCACATAGCGAAAGAGCTGGGAAATTAGAACATGAGGCTGCAGTGGATTTCCACCCTGGAAACCCCTGGTGTTCAGGGTGTGATTGCAGTTTGAGGCCTGGGTTAGAACAATCTGTGGTTTATATTTTAGAACAGTCTCATCCAAATGCTGGAGCTGCTGACCGACTTCCTCCAGAAAAGGAGGTAGCCTGAGGAGCCACTTTTGAATGCAGTTCTTGGCGCCAGACGTATCTCTGGCCAGTCTGCCATTCTCTTTAACACTTCATAATTTGGACTCGATAATCTTAATCATTTTTCTGGTTTCTTATCCTAACTGACTGGCTACAAAAGCTCATATTTCATAATACAAAGTATATTGAAATCAGTTGGAACTGAGACAAAACCATAATGTAAATGAAATATTATTAGATATGTAGATGTTTACAAAGGAAATCAGACATTTAAATGTGGAGCGGTGAGTGGCAGTATATTTTCAGCTTTCATGTACTCTGTGTGCTCTATGTGGGAGGCATGATGCTATTAATTGATCCACAATTTTGAGAAAATTGCTTAAGCGCCAGGTCCACTGTTACTACAAAAAAAAAAAAAAAGGATTGAGAAGAAAACTGGACTTGATAGCATGAATTACAAATGAGGATAAAACAACACAAATAACAACAAAAA
>NW_023232717.1:0-924 GCF_002007445.2 Ailuropoda melanoleuca
CAATAGCAAGGGATGCCATGGGATCAAAACACATCCTGAAAAAAATGGGAATAATAATGAATATTCAAATTTCATAGGTTTCTTAAAATTTGGAATTGAGGTAAAAATACACCTTTAAAGATACTGCCATCAAAATATCAAGAAAATGATCAGACCATGGCAAATATTTTATCATCTTACTGTTTTCCTTCACATAGTAGGACATGGCTGGAGTAATGAATCATATTCTCCATACCCCAGTTTAGTTCTGTGCTTCCAAAATCTACACATCATTCCAAAACCCCACAAAATAGTGACATCACACGCTTGACTCCTCTGACTTGGCAAAAATATGAGAAGCAGCACAGAAGTACAGCCACAGGTCCTGCTGCTAATGTAGATAGAAGTTATGGGTTAGCAGATATAGTCATGCCAATCCACAGGAGTAGTAACTACTACTTTTATTACTGCTGCTATAATTTTGGTTATACAGAGCTACAAATATCTTAGGCAACTCTACAAATACTATATATAGATTTAATATGAACTTAAATTTCAAAATATCTTTATTTTCACTCTCAAGTTAATCTCTGCCAAAAAGGTACTCAGGAAAACTTGTGAATAAATGGTCACCAATCAACCTTTTATTGATTCAAAATGTCATGAAATATAGTGTGCTAGGGTACCAACAGAAGCATTACCTCACCACTGTACTAAATCAACCCAGGTAGCTTTAAAAGACTGAGCTTTTCTCAAATCAAACCATTGCAACCAGACTTTGCAGAACCAGAACTTGTTTCACTTTTTTGAGCAGGAGTTGGAGAGGCCTTAAGAATAGAGAAAGGGGATATGGAAACAAATAATACAATGAAGCTGGGTTTTCTGGTTTTTTACAGAGTTTGATTCCAGGTTAACAATTCTAAATTTATAAATAAAAAAAATAAC
>NW_023232718.1:0-924 GCF_002007445.2 Ailuropoda melanoleuca
CAGCCCTGTCCTCCAAGCGTCCCCGTGAATGTGGCCTCCACAAGCACCTTGGGGACAGAGCACAGTGCAAGTTCCAGCAAGTGTGGGCTTTTCCAAGGCATTTAGGCTAAGGAACTAAGATCATGGGAACCCAGATCATCAGTCCTTACAAGGGGGCCCATCGGGTTTCTACAGGAGCCAGCCGACGCTCTCCCCCAGGACTCGCTTAAGCATAAGATGTAAAAACACCACCTTGCCTTCTATTGCTGACCAGGGCAGCCTGTGGGATTCAGGGAACCCTCTGCTAAAAATAAAAGAAGATGAATGAAGTATTTTCAAATCACCTTAAACCATAATAAACACTAACAACGAAACACAGAATCACATGAAATACAGCTTTTAAAAATTAAAGATGTCCTTAGAACAAGGTCTTCAAGACAGCAGGGAACTGCCAAGCCCAACTCGGGGGGTGTGCCTGGCCCCAGAGAGGCCTGCGGAACATCGGATGACCGAAGCTTCTCTGTCCTCGTGGCACCTTCCAGAAAACACAAAAACAAAAGCACAATCACACACACACTGAGGCTTCAGCTCTGAAGGCCTCGCAGAAGTCCGGGGTGGGGGTCTCACACCGAGACCCCCGAGAGCACACTGGGGGTGTGCAGTGAGCCAGCATTAAGCCTGCTGCTCTGAACTGAATGTTAGGTCTCCCCAAATCCGTACGTTGAAACTGCACCCCTGACGTGAGGCAATGGGGAAGCAGAGCCTGTGGGAGGTGACCGGCTCGTGAGGGTGCAGCCCTCATGAATGGAGTTAGTGCCCTTACGAAGGGGACCCCAGCGCCCTCCCAGGCCCCTGACGCCACGTGAGGACCCAGCGAGAAGGTGGCCCTCACCAGATAGCAAATCTGCCCGTGCCATGAGCTTGGGTTTCCAGAGCTCTGAGAAA
>NW_023232719.1:0-924 GCF_002007445.2 Ailuropoda melanoleuca
CCCCACCCCGCCCCGGCCCTGCCGCCACAGCCCTTCCTCACCACTTGGGCCGCTGAGTGCTTCGGCCACCTGGCTGGCAGGGGCTGCGATGGCAGCAGTTGGGGCGGGAGAGGAGGGCCTGAGAGGACCAGGCAGGCAGTCAGCAGATGCCAGAGGCCCACACGTTTCCCTTGCGCGCTGCAGGGTGTAGGTCCATCCAGAGACCCCCTCCTGATGTGCAGTCCCGCATCTCTGCTGGGAGGTGGGGGGCATTCTGTGTGACCTCCAGGACTCAGGACGGGGCCTTGAGGCCTCTGCCAGGAAGGGTCTGGGGTCTTGGCCTGAAGCTGAGTCTGGTGGATGGATGACCCTATTCGTTCTGCTAGGGGTCTACTCTGGAAGGGCCGAATGTTGACCATGGCTGCATGGGGCCCTCGGGTCTACAGGGCGAACGTGACAGGGGTTGAGGTTGGGCTTTCACCCATCAATCCCCCCAAAAGGCATTCTCCTGCAGCCTCCCCAAGGCTGGTCAGCAGCTCCTCAGTGGTCAGTGAGGGAGGCTGTGGGCTTTGAGGGCCGTGGCCCTGTCCCCCCAGCACTCCCAGAGCAGCAGGGTCTGTGCCCAGCCAGGGTGGGGCCGTGCCCTGCTTTCCTGAGTGTCAGGAAGGACCCTAGTGTTCCTGGATCAGCCTGCTGGACTGGCTGGCAGAGGAAGGGAGGGGGCAGGGGAGGACCAGGGGCCTTCAGGAGGGGGAGTGGAGGGATGCGCCCCAGCCTGAGCTCTTGGAGTCGAGCGATGCAGCCTCTTTCTCCTCCCAGCTTCTGCCTTGGACCTGGGCAGCTTCCCCTGGCCCCACGCAAGCAAACAAAATTCTTCGGCTGTTTACAATTTTCCACCCTAGCAGCCAAGATCAGCAAGTGCATTTGAGGTCCCCACCCACCCCC
>NW_023232720.1:0-924 GCF_002007445.2 Ailuropoda melanoleuca
GTTCCCTCTCTCGCTGGCTGTCTCTATCTTTGTCGAATAAATAAATAAAATCTTTAAAAAAAAAAAAAAGAGTAGTTCCAATGAATTAAAGGGCTCTGAAGCCATACTGGAATGGGTTAGAGTAAATAGGAGGTAAGAAAATGGATAAGACAGACAACACTCACGAATCAAAATGAAGAGGACACCAGAAGGGAAATGCATGGTCTGGGCATCATGCATGCTGAGTTTTGTAGGCCAAGGGGAATACTCTAACAGAGAAGGACAAATTGACGAAGCAGAAAAGGGCAGGAGGTAACTAATGTTCTTGAGAATGCAGGAAGGGCAGTAAGATCCAGACAGCAGCGAGGGTCCTGGTCTTGGCTGAAACGAGGGATACTTTCCCAAGTAAGAGAAGGAGAAGGAAGATAGGTACGTGAGGGCAGGTTTTGCAAGTTTGTTCACTTAACCCAGTTGAGCCAACTGGCCCTGAAGCCTACGGAAGCAAGGAGTTGTGTTCAAAGACAGGTCAGCCTAGTACTCAAACATAACTGAAGAGCAGTTAAATATTTTTTGCAGTCTCTGGACAAATCCCCAAAGGAAATGCATTAATAACAAACCAAAAAACCCAAAACTTCCTAAAACTTCTTCACCTCTCTGCCTCTATCTCGGCCCCTCGCGCTCCTACCTCTATCTTTTCCCGCCACTCCAGAGCCTTGAAAATCTCTTACTAAAAATATAAATGGAGTGAGATGAAATGATGTCTGGTCCTGGCTCTAAAATTTTACGGTTCTATAAATGATAAACCTGATACTTAAAACTCCACCTTTTCATTTGTGAGAGGCTGAGCAAGCTCAGAGGAATTCTGAAGGTTACTGAAGGTTTTTTAATAAAGTGACTCAAGATGCCACATCATAATGTATGTAAAAACAAACAAACAAAAAAAAA
>NW_023232721.1:0-924 GCF_002007445.2 Ailuropoda melanoleuca
CTAACAACAGCAGATTACACATTCTTCTTAAGCTGAAACATTCACTAAGATAGATCACATTCTGGGCCAGAAAACATGCCTTAACAGATTTTAAAAATATGAACTATACAATGTCTGCATAATGGGATTAAAGTAGAAATCCGTAAAGTAGACTATCCAAGATAGCTGTGACGTCCCCAATGCCACGTGATAGGGAACACCACTACCAAAGGCACACTCCATGAAAGAAATAATTAATAAGCTGGACTTCATTAAAATTAAAAACTTCTTCCCTGTGCAATATAGTACCAGGTGAGCGAGAAGACAAGCCGCTGACTGGGAGAAAAATATTTGCAAAACATGCATCTGATAAAGGGCTGTAGTCTAAAATAGACCAAGAACTCTTAAAACTCAAGGATAAGAAAACAACCTGATTAAAAAATGGGGCACAGACGTTAACACACACCAAAGAAGATATACAGATGGCAAATAAACATGAAAAGTGCTCCCTATCACAGGGCATTGGGGAAATGCAAATTAAAACAACAATGAGATACTGTTACACTAATTAGAGCAACACGGACAGCAACTAGTGCTGGCGAGGATGTGAGGAATTAGGAACACTCACCCACTGCTGGTGGGAATGCAACGTGGTACAGCCACTGTGGAAGATAGCTTGGCAGTTTCTTACAAAGCTAAACATACTCTTACCATATAACCCAGCAAGTATGCTCCTTGTATTCCCCCAAGAAACTGAAAACTTATGCATGTGGCTATGTATAGCAGTTTTATTTGTAATTGTCAAAACTTAGAAGCAATCAAGATGTAATTCAGTAAGTGAATGGACAAGCTGGCAATCCGGACAATGGAATATTATTGGGTGCTTAAAAAAATGAGCTATCAAGTCATAAGATGCGAAGAAACCTTAAATTCATACTCCTAAGT
>NW_023232722.1:0-924 GCF_002007445.2 Ailuropoda melanoleuca
CTCCCTCTCTCCCTCCCCTCACTCACACACACTCTCTCTAAAACGAATGAATAAATCTTATTAAAAAAAAACAGTTTCCATACAGATGCATTATATAACCTTTCCTTATTACTTACTAGTAATGGCAATGAAAATGAAAAGTAATGGCATGGATATGTGTTTAAGTAAAAAGATTACTTCATTCTAGATAAAACTGAAAGTTAATGAAACTAACTCTTAACTTTTAATTCTCAGAGGATTTCTGTATAATCTCTGTTTTTTAATATATAACTGATCTACTTAAGTTAATAAAAAAAAGTTTTTGTTGTATGTGAGTGAATTATGGATTACTCAAAAATCATGAATTATCCAGATCATCTTGCTTTCATATACTTATTAGTTACTCATACTGCTACTTATATAACTTGTTCAGTGTAACAGAACATTTATTTTAATAAAATAACCAATTCAAAAGATAACATTAAAAAATATTTATTACCTCTGTATTAGGGGGAAACAACCCAAAAAGCTAAAGAAGAAAACTCTACCGTGATGAGATTATATGTATCAGCCAAAGAGATGACAGAAATTATTTGTTGTTTCAATATTGGGGACAGACGAGAAACTAAGAAACACAGCAGTAAGAATGTAGATAGTAAGTTCATTATGATTTGTCTTATTGGTTTAGTGAATTCCCAGTATAGAAGCGATATCTTCATTCACACGCAAGTATGAAGTTTTAAAGCCAAACATAACATGATTTTAGACTCTTTGCCTTACTGCTTATTACATGTTACCATTTTTGCAACATTGGGAAAATGAAGAGTTGGTCCTATATGCAACCCTACATCTTATCTTCATGTCATCACCATTGCTGCAAAGCAGAAACTATGAAAACAAGAGGAAATAGTAAGCAATTAGAATTATTTTCCTAAGGAGAAAGAG
>NW_023232723.1:0-924 GCF_002007445.2 Ailuropoda melanoleuca
CCCCCCCGCCCCGCATGCCCAGTCAAGAGCCAGGGCTGCTGCACTGGGCAGGCCACACTCACCAGCAGCTTGCCTGTCTCAAGGTCCCAAGCCCTCACCGCTTTGTCATAGGATGCTGTGATAATTCTGCCAAGAAAATGACCCAGACGGTTATGGCTATGCGTTCTATGGGGAAAAAAACCCAGGAAGTTCTTCAGAGAAAATGTCTGTAACTTAGGACCAAGATTGCAAGTAATATCCGAATCTTTCTCACGATGCTCCCTGAGCCCCCTCCCTGAGCCTCCCTGGAAGCAGACGGAACCTCACACCAAGGCACCACCACACGCTCTTCCTGAGTCCCTCCGCCACCCAGACACGTCCTTCCATCTTCAAGGCATGAAAGGGACGATTTCTTCTCTTCTGTGAATGACGGTCTTCTTCTGAGGGGATACCTACCACTCACGTGGACCAACCCTTTCCTTCTCTGCTCATGGGTCTGTTTTTTTACAGGAACACTTTGACAGCTTGCTTTGTTCTGAAACGTTTTCTTGTGCATTTAGTAAAATAACATAAATGTACCTTTGTCCATACTAATATACATGGACCTCTCTCCCATTGCATGTTTCTGTGGCAATCCGTGTCCCCCATGGAAGATAAATTCCCACGCGAGTTTTTACCAGCTTTGTAGCTGCTGCTCGGGGTACAAGCAAATCTATTTTAAAGCAAAACCCTTGGGACACCTGGGTGGCTCAGTCAGTTAAGCATCTGCCTTCAGCTCGGGTCATGATCCCAGGGTCCTGGGATTCAGTCCCTCATGGGGCTCCTTGCTCAGAGAGGAGCCTGCTTCTCCCTCTGCCTCTCCCCTGCTTGTGTGTACTCTCTCTCTGTCTCTCTCTGACAAATAAATAAATAAAATCTCAAAAAAAAAAAAAAAAAAAAAAAAAA
>NW_023232724.1:0-2681 GCF_002007445.2 Ailuropoda melanoleuca
CTTTCTGATAGCCTCCCAGGCATTGCTGGCATTCTTTGGCATTCCCTGGTTTGTAGGCGCATCACCCGGACCTCTGCCTTCATCTTCGCATGCCATTCTCCCTGTGCGAATGTCTCTGTGTCCAAATCTCCCCTTTAATAAGGGCACCCGTGATGCTGGATTAAGGCTCATCTTCAGTGTCACCTCATCTAATTCATTACATCTGCAACAAACCCAATTCCAAATAAGACCACATTCTGAGGTACCAGGGGTTAGAATCTCAACACATAAATTTTGAGGAGACGAAATTCAATCCGTAACAAGCAAGAACAAAATAAAATCTCTACAACCAGGGTGCTAACATTCGAATGACAGGAGACATTGGTGTGTGGTGTGTGGGGTATGAGTGCATGTGGTGTGTATTATCAGGCAATGAAAAATGCTAGGAGGTAATAGAGCAGGGTAGGGGTACAGTGCAGTGATGGAGTTTAAGGGGTAGCTACTTCAGATAGACGTCTTTCTGATGAAGTGCCTTTTGAGCAGACCTAACTAAAGTGAGAGACTGAGCCAGGGGAAAATCCAGAAGGAAGCACATTCCAAGCAAGGGGTACCGGTGAGTACACACGCTGGGGACTGGACCTCTTGCTGTTGCCTCTCAGGTAAAATGACCCAGGGAGTGTTAATTACGTCGGGAATGATATATCCTGGTATTTATTTCACCACTAGTCCCTAGTCCTTTCCTCTCTCTTGTGGAGATCCATCTCAATAAAGAGTTATTGAGTATCTATTATAGTCCAGGCATCGCTTGGAGCTGGGTGGGAATCAAACTGGGAATCCTCCTTGCCTCCTGAAGTACGTTCAGGAGCAATCACTTAATATTAGATTGGATGAGCCAGAAGTCATTATAATTTTTACGTGGCTCTAAGAGCAAGAGGGACCATGTAGTCCCCGAGGGAACTCTTCCCAAGATAGAGCATTAAAACCACAAGGCTCATTTTCCTGGGAGCAGCTCACTTGTTAGAACTGTCCTTTATGTGGAGCCAAAGTCTGACTTTCTGACACTTACACCTGCTGGACCTAGACCAACACAGAAGAAATATTACTCTTCCTCTTCTACATGATCATTCTCAAAAGTTTGCCACACATTAGAATTTCTATTCATTTCCTCATCCCCTTCCATCAGCACACATAACCCACAGTCTCTGCAGTAGTTACCTGCCTCTAGTTCTCTCTCTTTGCCCAAGTTTTTGAAAAATACTGGGTCTAGGAAATATGGGCCCCATGTATGTTTTGAACAGGTCCACGTTCAGTGGGACTACTGCTTGGTGTGATATAGACGTGCTTCCATTCATCCAGGCCAAGATTAAATTAGCACTGTGCATCATCATAAGGAAATGTTGGCTTACATCGAACATTCAACCCAAAGCAAACTTTGTACTTCAACGTTAGACTTTACATTCATCACCTTGATATTTCATCTTATTGGTTTTGATCTGGCATTGCATGTCTTGATATTATTTCTAATCATGATTCCGTATCTGTTGCAGTGTGACAGAAAACAGAAGTCCCCAGATTATTCACCATATGACTCTGATTGAGTCATTTGATTTCCCTGAACCTCAATTCTGCTCACTGTAAAGAAAAATGGGGGGTAGGCGTGGGGAGAGGGGTGTGGGAACTACTAATAAGTCTTCTTAAAGCACGAGAATCAAGTGTGACAAGCTAGGGGAAAGTATTCCATAAAATAGGACACACTATGCGAAAGTTAGTTAACATTAGTTAATGGTAATAAGACTGGCTGTTCTCCTCAGTTTTGAATCATTGATTTAAAAGTTAACCAGATCAAGGCCAAAATATCAATTGATATGCTCTAGGTTTGTTTTCAGCCTGTTGTGAATCTGCCTAAAGGTATTATGACCCAGCCTGTGTATCCTTAGCTTACCTTAGCCTCAAGATCTCATGAGCTGTATGTTAACTACAATATGGTGTAGTTGTTACTATCAACAGCTTTGGTCAGATAAACATGGCTTCAATTCTAGCTCCATTACTCACTAGTAATATGACTTTGAGCAAACGACTTGTTCTTACTGATCCTCTGTTGTTATCTGTAACAAGGGAGATAAACTACCTACCTGCCTGCTAGAATTATTGTGGGAGTAAATGAAACAAGGCAAATAGCGCCTGGCATATAGGAAGTGTTCAACAAGTCATTCTATTTTCATATTATTGTGAAAATTTAATTTTCCTAGTCAATCCTTTGATCTTTAAAGGTAGCTCTATTCCAAAAGCAAGAAAATAAATTAAGCCAGCATAACATGATGTTCCTTATAAACCTATGTTCACTCCTAGTAACCACCACATTCCTTTTGTTCATACTCACAAACCATTCGCTTAAAAATCCATTCTTGCTTTGTTCTGGGATGGCCTCTGAGACAAGCTGACCTGTTTATGGATTGTGGAATCTCTCCCTGTTTTTGAAAAATGGGTTGAGATTTGCCTTATTCATTCATCTTTTGGTCTCTGCAATATCTCAGTAACTCCTGAGATTAGCCCTTAGTTCACACATTCAAAAAGGGTATTTTGAGAATCTACTCTTGGCCAGCACACCCCAGTCTTCTGAGCAGCCCGGCATCACTTGCACCCAGTGATGGCAACTAAAACTCATTTAACATGACCAGGCTTTATCTGACTCATTTGCATAG
>NW_023232725.1:0-2212 GCF_002007445.2 Ailuropoda melanoleuca
TAGAGAGGGAGTGCCTGCCCCTGGGGCGGGGGGCAGAGGAGGAGGAAAGGGGAAAGGGAGTGGGAAAGAATCTCAAGCAGAATCCACACTGATTGTGGAGCCCGACATGGGGTTGGATCTCACGACTCTCAGATCATGACCTGAGCCGAAATGGAGAGTTGGACGCTCAACCAACTGGGCCTCCCATGCGCGCCTTGAATTCCCTCCATCTGAATATTATTTTGTTGAGGTTACTTTGTCCTAGCTGTGGGTTAGGCTGGTTCCTGCCGCCCTAGGGTATAGCCCTAAAACCCCTAAAATCATGTTAAGAAAGCCAGTTAGCCTCCCAGGAGTCCTAGGATGCTGCTGTTTTGGTGTGTTCCCTCCTTCATTACAGAGCCCTCCTGGGGCTACCGTGCAGGGAATGGCCTGAGATGACCGCTGGGAGGCTTAGATGTGGAGTGCTCCCCCCGGTGCTTGGCACACAGCAGGTGTTCAAGACTGGTAGTTAGTTCAGGACCCTGTCACCCTCATCAGTGTCATGACCTTCATCATGGACTGGTGCTGTCACCCCTACCGTCCTACAGTTAGAACTCTTCTATAGGACGTATTGGGTTTCTATGTTATTGTATTCCAATAATTCCATTTGGTTCACCAGGAATCTAATGAGCACTTACTGTGATCACCAACTCTTGTGACTCTCCATCTCCCCTCTCCTTATCTTCCCCTTCCTGCTGTTCCCCTAAGGCAGTTCCCTCTTTGTTATTTGTTTTTGTTTTTTGCCTGTGACCCCTCCCCTCAACCCCTCCCCAAGTCCTGGCAAATTAGGAGTCCATATTAGCCAGCCTCCTCTCTTTCCCCAGCCTCTCCTTAGCCATTTCCTCCTTCTCTTTGCTTTGACCCTGGCCATACTGGGGCCATCCATTCTTGAAGCCCCCTAAGGTGCTGCCTGTGTTCTCATACCCTCCATTATTCAGAATTGAGGGGTTCACGATTTGTGTCCTCCCTCTTCTTTGCCCCCATGCCATTTTTTCGAGATCCATGGTCCCCAGGTGGAGCACACTGGCCTCCTCCTCATTACTCTTTTCTCCCTACCCCGAGGTTATTCACCTAATTCATTGAAGTCTTAGGGGATGGGCCCACAGCCTTCCTCTCTGTCTCGATTCTTGCCATCAGGCTAGGTGGCCTCAGTGTGCACGTGGAGGACCTAGTCTTCACAGACACTCATTTTCTCAAACTCATTTTCTGAAACACCTCCTTTGCAGTGATCACCTCTGTCACCACTCCCACCGTGGTGCCCTGGAGCTCCTCCCTAGTGCTGCACCACCTCTCACATGAGCAGTGAGGCACCTTTCCACCCCAGTGTCTTCTTTCCAGTGTGTTCCATCTGTCATTTCTCTGCCCTCAGCATGCTCTTCCCAGGACCTCCTTGGATTTCTGTGTCCTTTACATGCTCCCTCGAGGCTCTTATCTCTCAGCTGAGCTTTGAGTCCCCAGCCCATGGTTCAGTGATTGTCCTGGCGATGCTGCTTCCACCCTTGCCTTTCTTCCAAGTAAACCCCAGTCCCTGGGTGAACCACAGCATCTATGTTTGCCTTGAATCCTGATGGTGGAAATCACACAGCAGGCCAGCTTGGAACGACTGTGAGTTGTTGCCAGCCAGCCTCACCTGTGCCCTCATGGAGCTGCCCCATTCTGTGGTTCTCTGGGAAGCTCACTTTTCTGCTCTCCCGAATCCTTCCAGCAAACATTTCCCACTCTCCTCAAACCTCTGATTGACACACCTCCTCCTTTATTCTCGACATAAGATGGGCGATGGGATGGGTATTGCTTGGGATAGAAGATGGAAACCTTCAGATNATTCAGATTGGAACTCCATGAACATCCCTCCAAGAAAGGGAACCATCCTTTCCTACCGTGAAAGTGGTCAGCGTCCTCCACAAAAGCCACTGGAAGCACATCTGCTGTTAAACACAGTGGGCTCGTTACTCACCCTGAAGGAGACCCACATCATGGGAACTGTGGGGCTGACAAATAAGCAAGAGTGTGTTAGAACTTACAGGATTTGGATGGATGTTTTCGGGAGTGTTCAAGGAAGCGGGGGTGTGCTGTGACTGGATGCTGACAGGAGGCGGGAGTATCCTGGGATTGGGTAGCTCCATCAGTCTTTTCTAGAAGGAGGTGTGAGTAGCATGACGTACGGTGTCATTCAGAAGGAAGGCACTCGCTCGTA
>NW_023232726.1:0-3134 GCF_002007445.2 Ailuropoda melanoleuca
CATCGAACTTTACATCAAAAATCAGGGATGTACTATATGGTGACTAACATAATATAATAAAAAATATTATTATAAAAAAAAACACAACGAGATATCACCTCACACTGGTCAGAATGGCTAAATTTAAAAACTCAGAAAACAACAGATGTTGGCGAAGATGCAGAGAAAGGGAAGCCCTCTTACACTGTTGGTGGGAATGCAAACTAGGACAGCCACTCTGGAAAACAGTATGGAGGTTCCTCAAGACATTAAAAACAGAACTACCTTATGATCCAGTGATCACACTAGTGGGTATTTACCTAAAAAATACAAAAACACTAATTCAAAGAATCCATGCATCCTGATGTTTATAGCAGCATTATCTACAATAGCCAAGATGGAAACAGCCTAACTGTCCATCAACAGATGAATGGATAAAGAATCTGTAGTGTATATATACAATGGAATATCACTCAACCATCAAAAAAATGAAACCTTGCCATTTGCAATGACATGGATGGAACTAGAAGGCATCATGGTAAGTGAAATAAGTCAGAGAAAGACAAATAGCATATGATTTCACTCATATGTGGAGTTTAAGAAACAAAAGGAGTGAGCCAAAGGGAAAAAGAGAGAAACAAACAAGAAACAGACTCATTTTTAAAGATTTTATGCATTTATTTGAGAGAGTGAGCACGAGAATGCGTGCTAGTGGGGGGAGGAGCAGAGGGAGAGGGAGAAACAGACTCCCAGCTGAGCAGGGAGCCTGACACGGGGCTCCATCCCCAGACTCCGGGATCATGACCTGAGCCAAAGGCAGACACTTAACAAACTGAGCCACTCAGGTGCCCGTGAAACAGACTCATAACTATAGAGAACAAACTGATGGTCACGGGCGGGGGCGGGGGGGATGGGTGGCCCAGGTGATGGGGATTAAGGAGGCCCTTGGTCATGAGGAGCACAGGGTGATGTACGAAAGTGATGAATCTCTACATTGTGCACCTGAGACTAATACTACAACATATGTTAACTATACTGGTATTAAAATTAAAACTTAATTAAAAATGTCTTTACCAGTCATAGAGCACCGTAAATATTTGCATGTGGAATATGTACTTACACAATGTACACATCTTAATCTGCCCTAAAATTTTGCAGAATATAAGGAGGTATAGGTCAGTGAAACAGGGTTGGCAAATGCAGACACTGATGCTGTATGATTGCTGTATGATTGCTGCATGGGGTTGCTAAATTTTCTCTCCACTTTCATATGTTTGAAATTGTCTACCATAAAAAAATTAAAAAGAAATAAATAAAATGCATTCATCTTTAAGTTTTAAAAAATATTGTAAATTCTTAGACCAGGCAATTGAAATTCTAAAGATTTATTATAGTAAAGTCTGGATGTAAATCATGTTTAGCCATTCTAAAAAACCCAGAAGAATATATAAGTACATACTTATTGAAATAGAAAGATGTTTAAGACACAGTGACCAGTGGAAAACCAGATTACCAATTTTCACAATCCACACACAATACTAGTAGCCAATATTTCCAGGTCGGCTTTCTGTTGCTATTTTTGTGTATCTATTTTGTCTATTAAATATGCATAGCCTATTTTAAAAAGAATAATAAAAGATAAAAGTAAATTTTAAGTTAGCACTTGAAAATTGTTGATCTTTTTTAGAGTAACTGTAGAACATTTTACAAAGGGAAATGTCAAAATAGAACAAAGTTCTTCCTCCCCAGCCAGTCCTGAAAGACACCCCAATGGAGACACCCAAAGTCCAAATAAAATCTTCACCACCATCCTCCTTCAATCACGTGTTTCAGTGTGCTTAATATACAGAAGCCTCCACAATGCATAATGAACCTCCTTATTCCTCAGGGTGTAAATCACAGGATTGAGAAGAGGGGTGACCACAGTGTAGAGCAGGGCAAAGACCTTGGAGAGGAGCTGGGAGTGGACAGCAGAGGGTGCAATGTACAAGACCATGAGAGTTCCATAGAAGGTGGACACTACTGCCAGGTGGGAGGAGCAGGTGGAGAAAGCCTTTCGCCTCTGGGCCCCCACAGGGACTCTTAGCACAACTACAACGATCCGGGCATAGGATGTCAGAATCAGTCCAAAGGGGACAGTGAGGCAGACCACAGAGAGAATGAATGTTGTCATCTGGGTGACATGGGGATCCGAGCAGACCAGGCCCATCAAAGGCGTGAAGTCACAGTAGAAGTGATCAATGTAGCTGGGGCCACAGAACGTCAATTGGCCCATTAGGGCTACAACCAGTCCATCTACCATGAAGCCAGAGAGCCAAGCAACGAGCACCAGCCCCAAGCATCCTCTGGGCCCCATCAGGAGAGGGTAGCGGAGTGGATAGCAGATTGCCAGGTAGCGATCATAGGCCATGATGGCCAGCATGAAGCATTCAGCCGTGGCTAGAGAGCCGAAGATAAAGAACTGGAGCAGGCATCCGGCCACAGAGATGGCTGCCTCCTGCAAGAAGCCCTGCAGCATTTTTGGGACCACTGTGGAGGTGTAGAGGATCTCCAGGAAGGACAGGTTAGCCAGGAAGAAATACATGGGTGTGTGGAGCCTCTGTGAGCTAACCACCGCCACAACGATTAGCACATTCCCCGCGACAGTGGAGACATAGATGACAGTGAACACGATAAAGAAAAGGAGATGCAGCTCAGCTACGTCATGGAAACCAAGGAGGACAAATTCTGTAATAGTTTGGTTTTCTAGAGTGACCGCTTCCATGGGGATCATCCAAGCTGATCTCTGGCAGAGATTAATGGAGAAATTCTAGTGCATCTCTTCTCCTCCATCAACTCCTAAGTAAGTAGGGCTAAAATGAAAACAATGCGGGTGAGTCTCCAAACCAAAAGTCCCTTGCACTTCTTCATCTTTCCCTCTTTGTGGTGGCTTACCCCTTGTCAAACTCCTGTTCCTGGGGCTGTCCCTAACTGTGCATGTTCTCCATGGCTCCAGAGAGTTCATCCAAACACCAGTGCAGTCCTACACCCTACTAATTCAACCCAGTGTTTCTTTTTTTCTTTTTTTTTTTAAAGATTTTATTATTTTTTTTATTTGACAGACATAGAGACAGCCAGCGAGAGAGGGAACACAAGCAGGGGGAGTGGGAGAGGAA
>NW_023232728.1:0-924 GCF_002007445.2 Ailuropoda melanoleuca
GCCTGATCATCCATGGACACAATTAGCCCAAAGTATCCAGGTAAGAGCCATACCTTGTAGGGCAGTGTGAGAGTTGTTGGGTCTCATGGGGAGAATCTGTTCTCTTTGGTGACCAGGACCTCTTGTAGAGCTCTGAATTTCAAGAATGAGAAGCACAGAATCCCCCAGTGGGTCATTGAGAATGTTGGTAGTAAGTACATCTGTTTCTACCCCTTGCTCCCAAACCCATGTCATTTTCATATAGAGATCACAAGATAATAATAATGGCTTTAATTCGGTGGATAGACCACATTCTGGAGGAAGGCAATCATCTTAGCAGAGTACTTCCCCATGAAATTGTTTCCTCATCTGTACAAACAGGTGGACAGATTCAGTTATATGAAAGTTCCCTCCTTTAACTCAATTTCTCTAAGATGTTAAAGAACTCCCTTAAGAACTATTTGAAAATTTGTGAAGTCTCTAAAACAGTGTGATTTTAATGAGTTTTCTTGTACATGGCATACATCTACATACTTTATTGCCATATAGCTACATGTTGCAGTGAATTTTGTATTACTTTTAAATCTCTTCACATGTGAAACCAACTCTATGTGAAATCTTAGTATTTTCAAGATTGCCATTAGAATTCAAAGGAAAGTAATTTTACTGCCAAGGTTTCTCCCTTTGTTATCTCATCTTTCCATCAGAGGCTCAATTCAGTCTGTTATAGAAGTCGGGCAGTGCTTAGGGTTGCCCCCTTGCATGGAGTATTAAATCATTGACCATCTCTTCCAATGTATTTGCACACAAAGGCTTTGTATAAAGGTTAAGAATCCATCTTGATATTATCACTTGGGTAATCAAAGAAGTAATTACAAAAATGCTCTTGGAAGAGAAGCAGCATGATTCAGTCTTGGAAAAGCAATTTATTTGCTGTTTTTTTTT
>NW_023232729.1:0-1484 GCF_002007445.2 Ailuropoda melanoleuca
CCTCTCTCCCTGGCTGTCTCTATCTCTGTCGAATAAATAAATAAAATCTTTAAAAAAAAAAAAAAAAGAAACTAAATTAAACATGCAACTACCATATGACCCAATAACTACACTCTTGGGTATTTATCTTAAAGAAATAAGAACTTGTATCTAAATAAAATGCTGTATACACATGCTCATAGCTGCTTTGCTTGTAATAGTCAAAACCTGTAATCAGTCCAGATACCCCTAAACGGGTGACTGTCTGAACTGCGACACATGCTTAGCTTGGACTACCACTCGGCAGTAAGAAGGAATTGACCACTGAAACACAGAACCACTTGGAAGGATCTTTAGGGAAGTATGTTGAGCAAAAGAAAGCCACTTCCAAAAGGTTGCATGCTCTATGTTTCAATTTATATAACTTTTTAAAAAAGATTTTGTTTGGGGCGCGTGGGTGGCATAGCGGTTAAGCTTCTGCCTTCGGCCCAGGGCGTGATCCCAGCGTTATGGGATCGAGCCCCACATCAGGCTCCTCCACTATGAGCCTGCTTCTTCTTCTCCCACTCCCCCTGCTTGTGTTCCCTCTCTCGCTGACTGTCTCTATCTCTGTCGAATAAATAAAATCTTTAAAAAAAAAAAGATTTTGTTTGTTTATTTGAGAGAGTGAGAGATACCACAAGTGGAGGGGAGGGGCAGAGGGAGACAGAGAAGCAGACTCCCCACTGATCATGGAGCTCCACGTGGGGCTCATTCCCAGGACCCTGGAAGCATGACCTGAGCTGCAGGCAGACGCTTAACTGACTGAGCCACCGAGGTGCCCCCTTTATATAGTATTTTTGAGAAAATTTTAGAAATGAAAAACAGATTCATAGTTTTCAAAGGTTATGGATANAAAAACAGATTCATAGTTTTCAAAGGTTATGGATAGGGAAAGAGGGGAGGCAGAAGGCATAGTGGACGTGGTTATAAAAGGGAAACACAAGGGGTTTTTGAGGGGATGGAACTGTTCTGTATTTTGACCAGACGCAGGTGCCTACACATGTGAGAAAATTATGTAGAAGTAAATACACACACTTCATACACAAATGAGTACAAGTAAAACTGGGAAATCTGAATAAAACCAATACATTGTATCAATATCAATAACATGGTTGCAATATTATACTATTTTTTTGCAAACTTTTTTTTGGTTTTTTTTGTTTTTGTTTTTGCTCAATGTTACCATTGGGCAGAAACCTCGGTAAGAGTTTCCTGGGATCTCTGTGTATTATTTCTTACATCTGCATGTGAATCTACAGATATAGCAATAAAATTTAAATAAAAAAGAAAGCAAGAAATGGCATTACACATAAAAAGGACCAATGAATAAGAGTATATAAATGTTTAAAAATCTGTGCATAAAAAATAAGAACACGGCCAAAATTATAATGTGAAAAAAATAATTTCAATAGCAAATATTATAGCAAAAGGTTAATATCTGTAGTATATAATAACCCATACCC
>NW_023232730.1:0-924 GCF_002007445.2 Ailuropoda melanoleuca
TAAAGTTCCATGATTCATTAGTTGCGTATAACACCCAGTGCACCATGCAATACGTGCCCTCCTTACTACCTGTCACCAGTCTGTCCCATTCCCCCAACCCCCTCCCCTCTGAGGCCCTCAGTGTGTTTCTCAGAGTCCATAGTCTGGAAGGAGCCTCTTAACACACTCTGGTCAAGGAAGTTGGCCTGAAAAGGTGACATTTGAACTAAGACCTGAAAGATAAAAACTAAGCCATACTGAAGAGTTGGCTGCATACAGAGGAGGATACTTTAGGCTAATGGAGTTGGGAAATACCCTTTAAACAACTGTGCCTTCATCCTTGATCCACATACAGCCCTCTTGTGATAGGGTTTGACCATCGGTCGGATCAGACTCGATTATGCTACCATAGTAAGCGACTCCAAATCTCAGTGATGTATAATGATGTAGGCTTACATGGCATTCATGGCACATGTCCACAGCAGATTGGAGGGGAGGGAAGTCTGCTTCATGGCTCCTCATCCCAGGACCCAGGCTGATGGAGCGGCCTGTTTCTTAATGCTGGTTCTTGTGGAGAGAGAGAAAGAGGGGAAGAGAGAACACTGGCTCTTACAGCATTCACTTGAAAGAGACGAAACACATTTTATTGACCAAAGAATGTCACATGTGCACACCTAACTCCAAGGAGGTAATGCAATGCAATTCCTGCATTGTATCAGGAGAATGAGAAATGTCTAGTAAACAACACTAATGACTACCTTATGTGGGAAAAGTAATGAATTTACGTTTCTCTCTTATCTGGTACATGAACTCAAAAAATTAAACTTTGGAAGTTTGTCCCTGAGCTCCAAGAAGTTTGGTCGTAATCTATCTGAGCTCTTTTTTTTTTTTTAAAGATTTTATTTATTTATTTATTCGACAGAGATAGAGACAGCCAGCGAGAGA
>NW_023232731.1:0-924 GCF_002007445.2 Ailuropoda melanoleuca
CTGTAGGTTAACCATTTCTTTGTCCTTTAGGGCCCCCAGGAGCGCCTGAGGAATGTCACCTCATCCCATGGCGGGGGGTTGCGGAGTGTCAGTTTCTGCTCTGTCCTCAGCTCGCCTTCTGTGCCCTCATCAGTTGTGCCAGGAATCTTTCTCGTGAGCACCCTGTGGCAGGAAAGAAACAGCTTTCTCCGCAGCTCCCAAGGTTTGATACCGAGAAGCTGGCCCACCTGCCTTCAGCGACTCATCCAAATTCCCGCTGGCCTCTTCCTGTCCTCTTCCTCCTACCCTCCACCATGGCTGAGGCACTCCCTACCTTCTGAACCTCCTCGGGGGCCTGCTTGTCCTGGGATTTCGAGCTAGTTGGTAGCCCTTCAAGTTCCATTATTAACCCATTTCACAGATGAAGATACTGAGGCCGAGTGAGAGTATGTGTGCCACCCAGAGTCAAAGAGCTGCGAAACCCACCATTCAGACACTGTGAAACACAGTAAGGAGGAACCTCAGAAACAGAACTATCATGAGATTCCCCAATCCCACTTCTGGGTCTATCTGTGAAGGAAAGGAAATCACCATCTGGGAGAGATCGCCGCAGGCCCATGTTCATGGCAGCATTGTGCACCATAGCCAGGACCTGGGAGCGACGTACGTGTCCACTGGCAGATGGATGGAAAAGGAAACGTGGTATGTGTATGAGGCAGTATTATTCTGCCTTAATAAAAAGGAAATCCCACTGTTGGCAACAGCATGGATGGACGTTGGGGCATTAGGCTGAGATGAACCAGACGAAGAAAGACATACGGCATGGTCCCCTCAGGTGTGGAATCTTGAAAAGCTGAACGCAGAAACAGCAGAGTGGTGGTCAGAAGGGGCGGGGAAATAGGGAGACGGTTGTCAAAGGGCACAAGCTTCCAGGTACCAGGTGGA
>NW_023232732.1:0-924 GCF_002007445.2 Ailuropoda melanoleuca
GGCTGCCGCGGAGTGACAGTAAAGTCTGCCCCACCAACAGAGCAGCCAGTGAGGACCACCGTGCAGGCTTGTCCCCGTGCGGCGAACCCGGACCCTGGCAAGTGCGCCAAATCCCGTTAACTGAGCCCCAGATAAATCATCTTCTCTCTCCCTGGTTTCCCAGCCTTGGCAAAATATTCAGGTTTGGACTGTTACACGTTGGTAAATTCTTTTAATTCTTGGGACATGCAATCCCTCCCCTTCTGGGTTTCGCAGTGTAATAGTCCCCCCCACCCCCGTCACATGTTGAACACGTCCTTTCACACGCAGGCTGGTGGCTACTCCCGTTCTCTTCAGAGAGAAGCCCAACCCTGGGTAGGCCACTGGACATGGGAGGCAATGCATGTCACGATGGGCTGCCCTGCTCTGACTCCATCACCGGAGAACCCATAAAGCTGCGTGTCTGAGTGGCCCTGGGCAAGCAAGGCGCCTCTTGTCTGTTCCGGCTATAGTGCAATCAGCATGTCCCTGGATTTTATGACCCAGCGTACCCTAAGGGTGCAGACGTGCTGTGGCTGACGGGGATGCTGGCTGAAGTCTGCAGCGAGCCTTCGTGGGGAAGAGCCCTCAATGACCTGAGGATTTTGAAGCAAACCTATGCCCTTTGCAAGTAACTACCATTTATTTTGAGAAAACTCAAATGGGTCGCACGAGGCCGGGTTGTTGGTGACACAGCAGAGACCTGGGCTGGAGGTCGTCTGACCCGCTGACCGAGAGCTGCTATGTGTCCAGGCCGATTCCACGAGCAGGCAGACGCGGTGTCCGGGTGGTCTGGCACCTGCCCCGCTGTCCCACGCTGCTCTCAGCCAGCAGCAGTGGCCTGGCGACGAGCTCCCTGTGGCTGGTCGACAAAGGAGCCTCTCGTGGTTTAAATCTACCAGCATC
>NW_023232733.1:0-924 GCF_002007445.2 Ailuropoda melanoleuca
GAGTCCCACATCGCACTCCCTACTCAGAGGGGAGTCTGTTTCTCCCTCTCTCTCTGTCAAATAAATACATACAATCTTAAGAAAAAGAAAGCTTAAGTTGTTGGCAGCATATTGTTGGATCTTTTGCTATTGATGCTGGAGCACAGTCTGTCTCCAGTGACTTGTTATTTCACTGTGCTTTTTCCAATTATATTATTAAGTGCTACTGATGGGATGAGTTTCATGTAACTGAAATGTAAAATCCTAAAAGAGGTGATGCTGCTTGTATATGAATCCACTGACAAATTCCCTCCCGTTAGGGGCACTTCAAACTTCTGAAGATAACTGTTCTCTTTTTTAGTGCCACACTTTCTCGGGAAACTGAGTCAGAGATTTCACTCTAGCATAAAGAAAGACAGTAGATGGCAGCCAGTGCAAATCAAGAAATCTCTATAGGAAGGGGTTAGGGGTAGCAATCTTACTTGAATTGGGCTGGATGCTTCTCTGTATTATGATTGAGAAATTATCTTTCACCTCGAAGATTGATGGAGAAGAGATTAATGGAGATTATGGTGTGATTAAAGCTCTTATCCAAGTTCTGCTTTGTCACTAACACTGATGGCAACAAAGTTACGAAGTGAATTTAAAAAGCATGTGTGGAGGAGAGGGAGATAAGTGATGTACACGAACTTTCTAAGCTGGGTCCGCTTCCCTTCTTTCCCTAGAACATTAAAATATTAACATTCCAAAAACAAAACTAAATTTAACATTCCCAAGCTATGCATCTGGACTAGGGGGTGAAAAGACAGGCTTATGATGGGAGAACACCAATTCTTCTGAATTCTGCCTCATGCAATGTATTATATAAAACAAAATGAATCTAATTTCAGAGAGGAAAGAGTTGAGTTTTGCAAAAGATTAAAATAATTGTGTACTATCAGACTC
>NW_023232734.1:0-924 GCF_002007445.2 Ailuropoda melanoleuca
AAGTTTTATTTGTAACAGCCTAAAACTAGAAACAACCCAAATGTCTATCAGCAGTGAATGAATAAACAAATTTGAAACAATGATATACTTCCTTCTCAGGAACAAAAAGAAATGAACTGCATATACTGAGACAACATAAATGAATCTCAAAATAATTATGCAGTGTAAAAGAAGCCAGACAAAAGGGAGTACATACTATGATTCCATTTACATAAAATCCAGGAAAAATCAAACTTATTTCTAGTCACGTTAAACAGATTAGTGGTTGATTGAGGGAAGACAGGGAAGAAGAGAAGGGAGGAATTACAAAAAAGTGCAAGGAAACTTTTGAGGGTGATGGATATGATTTTATCTTGACTGTGGTTATAGTTTCACAGATAGATATAGATATACGCCAAAAGTGATCAAATTGCAATTTAAATATATGCAGTTTATTGCTAACCATCCCTCCAAAAAGCTGTAAAAATTAGAGCTAATTTTAAGAAATCAACAGATTATTAGGGTTGTATTTTAACAGTATTTTAAATCTTTCCTATTTATCACATACGTAAAAGCAATCTTTCACTTTGTTTTCCAAACAGGTGACACACTTTAAGTTACTTTGAATTTGCTACATGAGATGAACATGATTATTAACAAATTTAAAATAATATATCATGTTTGGGAGCAAATGAAATCTTAAAATGTAGAGTTAAGTGTACTTGAAGCTCAAAATATACCAAAAAAAGCTTTTGTTTAGAATATCTGGGATCTTTATATTTGGAAAAAAATAATCAACTGGCTTATTTTTATACATATTATGTTCTATTTCTAAACATAAATACAAGAGTGATTGGGTGAGTAAGTCATGAGTTCTATTATCCAAATATATTCAGAATCTCACTGTTTCTCACCACCTCCATTGTTCCCACTCTAGTCAAACAC
>NW_023232735.1:0-924 GCF_002007445.2 Ailuropoda melanoleuca
TAAAATAATAGGTGACTTTACTATCCCTCCATCTAAAATGAATAGATTATGCAGACAGAAAAATAAGGAAACACTGTACTTAAATTATATGTTAAACCAGATGGACCTAACAGATATATACAGACTATTTCACCCAGAAACAGCAGAATATACATTCTTCTGAAATGCGCATGGAACGTTCTCCATGATCAATCCTATATTAGGCATCACATTGTACATCTTAATAAATAAGAAAACTGAAATCCATTAATTAAGCTGCTTTTCTAATCAAAGTGGTATTAATTACAGGAAGAAAACTGAAAAATTCACAAATATGTGGAGATTACTTGTTTGACCCATTGGTCAGGAGCATGCTTAATCAAGACAAAACAAACAAACAAACAAACGTACCAAAACTTACAGAATGCAGTAAAATCTGAGAAACAAGAAACTTCAAATAAACAACCAAACTTTACACCGCAAGGAGCTAGGAAAGGAAGAAAATACAAAGCACAAAGTTAATTAAAGGAAGGAAATAATAAAGATCAGACCAGAAATAAATGGAGAATAAAAAAGACTCCAAAAAGATTAGTGAAACAGAATAAACCAGAAATCAAAGAGATGTTTCAACTTTTACCACAGAAATTGGACAATGAGAAGAAATGGATAAATTCCTGGAAACATACAACCTACCAAGAGTGATTCATGAATAAATAGAAAATCTGAACTATCTGAATAGTAAGGAGATCGAATCAGTCATCTGTAATCAAAAACCTGCCCAAAAAAGTCCAGAACCACATGACTTCAGTGATGAATTCTACCAAAATTTAAAGAAATATTAATACAATTCCTTGTGCAAACCTTGATACCAAAATCTGACAAGGATACCACAGAAAACAAATTATAGGTCAATATCCCTGATGAACATATATGAAAAAAATCCTC
>NW_023232736.1:0-924 GCF_002007445.2 Ailuropoda melanoleuca
GCCATCACCACATCGGCACCCGATATCCGGCCCAGACACGCTGTACGTACCCCATCACCACATGGGCCCCCGATGTTCACCCCTGACACGCTAACCTACCGCATCAACACATGGGCCCCCTGATGTCCGGCCCAGACATGCTGTACCTACCTTATCACTACATGGGACCCCGAGGTCCGGCCCAGAACCGCTGAACTTTCCCCATCACCAGACGGGTCCCACGATGTCCAGCCCAGACACGATTCACCTACGCCATTACCCCATGGGCACCCGATGTCCGGCCCAGACATGCTGTCCCTACCCCATCACCACATGGCCCCCCGATGTCGGGCCAAGATCCCTGTACCTACTCCATCACCACATGGGCCCTCTATGTCCGGGCCAGACACGGTGTACCTACCCCATCACCACAGGAAACCCCCGATGTCCGGCCCAGACCCGGTGTACGTACCCCAACACCAGATGGGCCCTCTGATATCCGGCCCAGACACGCGGTACCTACCCCATCACCACATGGGGCCCCGATGCCCGGCCCAGAAATCCTGTACCTACAGCATCACCACATGGGGCCCCGATGCCTGGCCCAGAAATGCTATACCTACCCATTACCAGATGGGCCCCCTCATGTCCGGCCCAGACCAGCTGTACTTAACCGATCACCACATGGGCGCTCTGTTGTCTGGTCCAGACACGTGGACCTTCCTCATCACCACATGGGCCCACCGATGTCCGGCCCAGACACCCTGTACCTACCCCATCACCACATGGGCTCCCCGAGGTCCGGCCCAGACACACTGTACCTACCCCATCACCACATGGGCCTCCCAATGTCCAGCCCCGACACGCTGTATCTACCCCATCACCAGACGGGTCCCCGATGTCCACCCCAGACACGCTGTACCTACCCCATCACCAGACACGTCC
>NW_023232737.1:0-3189 GCF_002007445.2 Ailuropoda melanoleuca
AAAAAAAAAAAGACAACAATAACAAAACTTCCATGAAGAGTATGTCTATAACACAGCATAAAGTTAATTACTCATTTATTTGTTCAATACAGACAACCATTTCACGAAATATAAGCCGTTAGGTCTTAAATCTTAGCAGGTATTTTAAGACTCGGATTTTTGGAAAATGATACACACTTGAGGGAAAGAGTTAACAATATGGAAAATCAAGATATAGGAGTTCTAACTCTAGTGAGTTTCTACCTACCCCCATTTATAAAAGAACCAAAACTTCTAGAGAAGTATTTGGGTTGTTCATCTCCTATAATAGCACGTGGATCTATTTTCTTCTTACCTGCGTTCTTCATTGCACCTAAATAATTTCAGGACTCAATAACTACTCAAAAAATTATTAGTTCTACCAACATCAGGCAGTCAAGCAGTTTATTCATCATCAGAAAGGCTCTTGACTCCAGTGGCTCTGGTAATATACAAAGATGGTAATGACATTACCTAATTCTGTCGTGTACAATTTATTTTTTTCCCTTATGATTAAAATGGAAATTACTCACAACTTAGAATTGCTGTTAAATAAAAAGCTACAAATTCCACCCGAATTTCAGAAATTATACCATAAGCTTAGGTGCAGAAACTTGGTAGAGTTTCTTTTGGCTGAAAAAAAATGTAGAAAAATTGGTTTTGAATAGAAACAGTAGTATGAAATAGATAAAATCATACTAAATTCCAAAGGTCTCTGTTTCCATAAGGATTTAGGCAGGAACTAGATGGCAAACTCATCGTGAGTGATCTAGTAATGGAAGAGAGTAAAGGCACTATTTGTGAACTTGTGGATGGGAGCACCACTGACGTACTCTGAGATTAGTAAGAGTAGGGAGCATTACTGAACCCAGAGGCCTGGGGAGGAAAGGGAGGGAGCAGTTGCAGAACCCGAAAAGAACTGTTTAGAGAGGGCCACCTACGAGGAGACTTGGGGGTCCTTAATCAGCCAACATGAGGTGATCTGTCAGAGAGGATCCATTCTCCTTCCATCTTTTCCTCTGTCAGTGCCACATATTGAGTAAAGTCAACGAGAAACCAAAGGAAACAGTGCTCATCAATTACATTCATTCAATGCAGCTGCTTGAAACATCAAGCAGGTGAAGGAGAATGGAGAGAGTCCAGAGGGACAGATGGGAGATCTCCATCATACTTTCTTTACAAAGAATAAGAGCCGAGAAGACATTTTTAAGGGCTGTTTAATTCTCTGAGAATAGTGGCATATCTAACATATCTATGACAGAAAGGAACTATGATCCTGTAAGTTTTCATTTATAATTGTGGTGGGAAGAGAACAATAAAATTATTGATTGGAAATGACTTGGAAACATTAAAATCAGAGTGGGATGCAAATAGTGACATCATCTCTAGTCAATTCTGAATGTTCTTAGTGTTTTTCATTATCACTTATTTAGTTCATCGATATTTTCCTCAACATCATTATGATTTTCTAAACTCATGATTACTAGAGTAAAACTACTACTTTTTCTGCTATAGAAATCGATAGAATGATTCAAATCCATGAAAGAGAATGAGTCAGGCTGCTTTTGGTATCATTTTGGCTCTGCCTGTAATAAACCGCTAACTTTAGGCAAGTCGATTAGCTTCCCCCCCACCCAATGTATGTCTTCATCCATATGGTGGAGATAATAATGGTCCCTCCCTTATGGGGTTGCTATAAAGATTAAAAGAATTCTTACAAGTGAAGCCTTTAAAACTGCATGGCACCTAGGAAGCACCCCCCCCCAATGTTACCTAGTGGTAGTAGTAATGAGGAAACATTGCTTCCAAATTTTTGTATTTTTCTTCCCTGTGAAGATCCAATAGGGTCTTGGTATTTCCCACTACTTGGTAAGACTCTTAATGTGACTGGGTACCAGACAACATGAACTCCCTTCACTGAACCCTTAGCCAGGCACAAGTCAGACAGGCAATGACCTTAAGAAAAGAAGACTGATCTGTTTAATCTGGAGCTTTACATGATTTTCAGAGCAGATTTTACTATGTAGCATGGTTTGGCAAGTGGGATAGAACAATCCAGAGCCATGTGTGGAAGCTGACTTCCGCAAAAGCAGAGTTCACAGTATGCCTGATGTCTTTATTTAAACTATCCACAAACAGTAAAAAGACACACCCGTTTGAAAATCTCTGAGTTAAAATATATTCCCAATCAGAATGCAGAATTTGTGCATTTTAAACTCAGCGCTGTGACTACTCCCTGGGTGTTCTGATAAACCACGGGACTTCATCTAAGCCCTCCTCCTCAGGTCAGCCTCCAGCCCGGCTCATTTCAGATGCTCTCTGACTCCTGCAGACCAAACATCCTCCTTGATAAAAATAGATTATTAGCTTTCTTTGTTTGCAGGTAATCAAACACTATGAGAAGTGAAAGAAATGTGTTAAAGACAGATAATCAGCTAATTGAAGCTTTCTTCACCAAATAATAGAAGAAACTCAAAGAATATCGATTGAGGGAAAGAAATGACAGAAAGTGAACAAGTACTTTATTGGAATTAGAATTCTCCATTTGAAGGCAATTGTAAGAACATTATCAACTTGTTTTTGGATCAGCTGAACTTCTCTCCAAAATCAGAGATAATTGAGAGTACTCTATGGAATTTTTATGTTCTCTGAAAGTCTCCGTTGAACTGTAGTCAATTCCTCCAAGAGAGAAACCCACACATGACCTCTGCTTCCTGTTAATTTTTGTATTTCACCATCTACTCCATCACTAAAAAAATAATGCCTTTCATCTACTAAATGAATTTGATGAAACCAATGAGAACTTGACTGTTAAGCACTGTCAGCCACGGGTCTTTTTAATTGTCTGAAGTCCTGACAGCACATAGAAGAGAAATAGATTCTGATCGTTGGAAAGAAAGAGCAAGGGGAAATAAAAGTAACAACAGATAAGCCACAGAGGAAAGGCATGGGAGAGAGAGGTAGGGCCGGGGGAAGCTGGACTTGGTGATGTCTCCAAATGTGAATAAATTCAGTCACCCCTGATCCTTGCTGAATGATAAGAGGAGCTAAAGGACTCCTCCCTCCTGCCGCAACAGCAGTTTTCATACCAATTGCACTTACTATATGCCAACCGTCACAGTTATAATGGCCATTCTATTTATATGCATGTCTAAATAATCATTCAATCCT
>NW_023232738.1:0-924 GCF_002007445.2 Ailuropoda melanoleuca
GTTAAAATAAAGGAAGGCATTCTCAAGAGAAACTGTGGAACATACTATGTTTGACAAAAAAATAAATAACCCAGCATGGCCAGAGTATAAGGTTCACTAAAGATCATAGAAGAGTAGACACTGCATCTATTAGTTGGGGTCAAACAGACAAAAGATGGCACACTCAAATTAGAATAACGAGGTTTATTTATAAAAGGACTTATTACAAGGGTATGAGTGGGGTTGTCAGGAACCATAAGTGAGTGCTGCAAACCTGTTACCACCCCAGGCCCAGTGGGAAAAGGATAGGGAACAGTTAGCCAAATCTGGAAGTCCTGCACAGCTGAATACCTTGAGGAGAAAGAACAAGGGGATAAATACCCAGACCTCACTCTCCTGCCTCCCTTTGATCTTCCGGCATGGCTCTACCAACCCAAAGCTAGAGTGCACAAGGAGCCCCTCGATGTAGTCTGTACAGGTCATTTTCCCAGGGCAAGGAGGAAAGGGTGATGGGTACTGGACCTGGAGGGACAAATGTAAGCCAGTGGCATAAGCAAGACAGACTATTTGTGGACAAACTATTTTGTTATTATAGATACACTGATCTATGTTTTCCTTACACTATTTCATGTAAGTAACATTATATCTCCACAACTGGGCTATAAGCCCAGGACATCTTTTGATTCTTTTTGATATTTGTCTATTAGAGGATTCCAGGAAAAATTATGGAGTGGTAAGTAAAGCCACTGACCAATTCTGATTACCTATTTTTCAGTTCTTGATGCATTTCCTACAAATCTCTAGCATTCTTATGTTGCCTCTTTCTTGCTGAAAGTCCTCATCCTATAGTTACAAACCCAGTGTCCTAGGCATGGACTTTTCTCTCTGTCTTTCTGAACACTAAAATATAATTGTCCTTGGGGCGCCTGGGTGGCACAGCGGTTA
>NW_023232739.1:0-924 GCF_002007445.2 Ailuropoda melanoleuca
GGAACACAGCAGGGGAGTGGGAGAGGAAGAAGCAGGCTCCCAGCGGAGCAGCCCGATGTGGGACTCGATCCTGGAATGCCGGGATCACGCCCTGAGCCAAAGGCAGACGCTCAACGACTGCGCCACCCAGGCGCCCCTTTATCATTCCTATCTCTAAGAAGCTATACTGCAGCTATCTATTTTTGTCTACCTTTCCCAACATACTATAAACTCTTTGAGGAATACATTCATTCCTTCAAATATTTACTCTGTACCAGGTACAATACTAGGTACTCCTCATGGATAATTACCATGATAAACGTGATAAATCTGGAATTTAGAGTCTAGTGGAAGCTGGGAGGTATCTCATCAATAATTTAATTCCCAACACAATTCTGACACATAAAACAAGGTTTCACAAATGTTACATGAATATAGAAAATAACAAAATAATATAAAAGCAGACTTTGAAAGTCATTATAATTTTTCTCTAGTATGTTGAAGATCTAAGTAACCACCTTGTTTAAAAAATTCTAAGCACACCTTAGAGTAATTTACTGCTCAAAATGCTTACCCTTAGAACAAAATCTGAAGTCCCTACCATGACCTACAAAGTCTACATGATCTAGCCCATGGGTCAGCCAACTACAGCCCCACAGGGCCAAATGCAGCTTGCTGCCTTTTGGGTAAATAAGGCTTTAGAGGAACACAGCCAGGTCCATTCATGTACATATTGTCTACAGCTGCTTTCCTCTACAACAGCAGAGTTTAGTAGCGGCAACAGAGGCTTTATAGCCTGCAAAGCCTAAAATATTTACTATCTGGCCATTTATTTATTTATTTTTTAAATATTTTATTTATTTATGTGACAAAGAGACAGCCAGCAAGAGAGGGAACACAGCAGGGAGTGGGAGAGGAAGAAGCAGGCTCCCAGCGGAGGAGCCC
>NW_023232740.1:0-925 GCF_002007445.2 Ailuropoda melanoleuca
AAAAAAAAAAAAAAAGAACTTGGTCCTTAAGAAATCGTTAGTTTTCACAGCTCAGAGGATCATAGGGGAAGGGAGGGAAAAACTGAATGGGAAGTCATCAGAGAGGGAGACAAACCATGAGAGACTTTTAACTATAGGAAACAAACTGAGGGGAGGTGGGTGGGGGATGGGGTAATTGAGTGATGGGCATTAAAGAGGGCACGTGATGTGATGAGCACTGGGTGTTATACGCAACCGATAAATTATTAACACTACATCTGAAACTAATGATGTACTATATCTTAGTTAATTGAATTTAAATTTTAAAAAAGAATTAAAAAAAAAAGAAATTGTTAGTTTTATACCAAAAAAGAGTACTAGCTTTTAACAACAACAAAATGATACCTCATCTCACCAGCTTTAGCATTTGCCTGGGCGGGGGAAAAAAGCCTTTTGGACCAAATCAAATTTGTATGTGTCCAGGCAGTTTTTATCTTAATTTAGGACCTTGGTTCATGAATGTTAAAAATAGTCCACATTATAGGCCAGAAATTGTTAAGTGGAAACTCCTAAGTATGTGGTCTCAGGTACAGAAAATGTTATATGCAGAGTGACACTGGTTATCAGGAGATAAGAAACACTCATAGGGAAAGGTATTTAAAGTAATGAAGAGAGATGCCTGGGTGGCTCAGTTGGTTAAGCACCTGACTTCACCTTAGATCATGACCCCAGGGTCCTGGGATCGAGTCCCTCATTGGGCTCCTTGCTCAGTGGGAAGCCTGCTTCTGCCTGCCACTCTCCCCGCTTGTGCTCTTTCTCTCTCTCTCTGACAAATAAAATCTTTTTTTTTAAAGATTTTATTTATTTATTCAACGGAGATAGAGACAGCCAGCGAGTGAGGGAACACAAGCAGGGGGAGTGGGAGAGGAAGAAGCAGGCTCCTAGC
>NW_023232741.1:0-217 GCF_002007445.2 Ailuropoda melanoleuca
CATATCTTCTGCCCATTTTTTGATTTGTTTATTTGTTTCTCATGTACTGAGTTTGAGAAGTTCTTTGTAGAACTTGGATACCAGTCCTTTATCTGTAGTGTGCTTTGCAAATATATTTTCCCATTCCATGGGCTGTCTCTTAGTTTTTTTTGACTGTTTCCTTGGCTGTGCAGAAGCTTTTTATCCTGATAAAGTCCCATAAGTTCATTTTATCTTT
>NW_023232741.1:395-883 GCF_002007445.2 Ailuropoda melanoleuca
GTCAAGTTTCATTCTTTTGCATGTAGCTGTCCAATTTTCCCAGCACCATTTATTGAAGAGGCTGTCTTTTTTCCACTGGATGTTTTTTCCTGCTTTATCAATGATTAGTTGCCCAAGAGCTAAGGGTCGATTTCTGGGTTCTCTATTCTGCTCCATTTGTCTATGTGTCTGTTTTTGTGCCAGTACCATGCTGTCTTTGTGATCACAGCTTTGTAGTACAGCTTGAAATCCAGCATTGTGATGCCCCCAGCTTTGTTTTTCCCTTGCAACAGTTCCTTGGAGATTCGGGGCCTTTTCTGGTTCCATACAAATTTAAGGACTATTTGTTCCAGTTCTTTAAAAATGTCCTCAGTATTTTGATCGGGATAGCATTGAAAGTGTAGATTGCTCTGGGTAGCATGGACATTTTAACTATGTTAATTCTTCCGATCCATGAGCATGGAATATTTTCCATCTTTTTATGTCTTCCTCAATGTCTTTCAAGAGTG
>NW_023232741.1:986-1156 GCF_002007445.2 Ailuropoda melanoleuca
ATGGTATGGATCCCCTAATTTCTCTTTCTTCAGTCTCGTTATTCGTGTATAGACATGCAACTGATTTCTGAGCATTGATTTTGTATCCTGCCACTTTACAGAATTGTTCTATAACTTCTAATTGTTTGGGAGTGGATTCTTTGGGTTTTCCATATAGAGTATCATGTCAT
>NW_023232742.1:0-925 GCF_002007445.2 Ailuropoda melanoleuca
TATTATACAAAAATAAAATAAAATAAAATCTTAAAAAAATTTAAAAATTAAAAGATTCAGTATGAAGAACAATCTACCAAACAAGTCCAACTAAGATACATCAGGCTTCTAACCATTTCCCTTATTAAATTCATTTGAGATGAAATTTCTTTCATTTTGAAATGTTAAAATGTTACAATTTTTAAAACTAGAATTAAAATGAATGTGTTATTAAAGAGGTCTAAAGTAATCAGGGTCTTATTTGGAGATGGTTTGGAGGACAGACTGGAAGCACCGATAGGAGGCAAAAGCTCAAATAATTAAATCTGTGACCCATTAAGAGGGAGCAAAGATAGGAAGGAATTAAAGATGACTGATAATTCTGGTTACGGGTAGGAGAAATAAGGAATTAGTGATGGATACCTAACTGGAAGGCTAGAAGACCAGAATATCCATCGTGAATCATCAAAATATCTTTCCTATTATGCTTATTTCTCTACTACTAATGAAAATATGCCACTCTCCTATGATTCAAGTTTGTTAAACTATTTTGAGACTACTTCTCAGCCAATCAAAGACATTCTCCTGAATCACAGGTATTATGTTAGGACTGAGTAACTGAAGGAATGTACCACAAAAGTGGTGTGATTTTGAGCTGGGTTCTACAACCCTCATTCCCAACCCTTCACCCTACATAACCTCTATGGCAAGTGTTCCTATTTGTCAATATTCCTCTTAAAATGAGAATCTAGGTAATAATTAGTTTAGAGGAAGTCTAAAAATGTCTCAATAGTTACATGAGAATTTAGGGCTATATATCTACATATACAAAAAAATAGCATGTTTTTTACTATTTGACTTATAAACTTATTCAGGACACTAGAATTTACAATCTCCAAAATAAGTGCAAATATTTATCTAATATCTTTTTTCATTTAAGCTATTT
>NW_023232743.1:0-925 GCF_002007445.2 Ailuropoda melanoleuca
AAGGGACAGATTGTTCCCAGAGGTCACTGTGTAACGTCTGATGGACGACCAGTTGCCCCGGGGGAGAGTCTGGGCCTGCATGCAGGCAGGGAGGGCTGACTCTGGGAGTTGCGGTCACGTTCTTTGCCCTCTGAGAACAGCTCTCATGTGCTTGGTGCGCACCCTGTCCTTTGTTGGCAGGACAGCCCCAGTGCTGTGCAGGATAACCAACCCCTGTTGCCTGTGGCTCAAAGCCAAGTGCGCTGTCATTATACAACAGCTGGCATGTTCAAGTTATAGCCTGCAAAACAATGCAGCCAAATATCACTGGCTGCTCTTCTGGTGTTTGTAATAAAACATAGCTGAAACAGAGGAAAAACCGCATTTTTTTTATACTAAGATAACGTGTGCTACAAATGGGAGGGAAACCGTACAGTTTATAAATTGCATCTTAAATTGGAAGCATTTTACATATTTTAGATCTGAAAATCATACCGCTTCATTTCTCTAAACCCAAACATTCTTTTAAAAACAAAAATGACATTTTTATTTGACAGTTCTCAGGAAGAATGTGCAGTGTCGTTCCGCCATACGTGGATGAATAAAAATATCAATGGGTATGGCCAAATCATAGAAAGTACCAGCATTGCCGCTCATAAATGTGCTTGTGGTAGACTGTCCCTTCTGTCTCCTTGGGCAGCAAGCATACGCACGCCCAAGTACTGGAAGTAGCCCCTTCCTGCTAGAACCATCTAGGAACAGGGCTCACCTGAGAAGGCTGGCTGCCTGCCCCTTGGTAAAGCAAGAGAGAGCTGGAGCTCTTTGCGTTTTGTTCACTGGCTGACTCTATTGGTCAGAGATCAGTTGCAGAAAACATAATCCATTCTGGGCAGATTAAACCAAAAGTGATTTATTATAAGATTTTAAGTGACTTTCAGAATCACTG
>NW_023232744.1:0-925 GCF_002007445.2 Ailuropoda melanoleuca
AACTTCATCGTAGGTATGTATATATAGGGAAAAAAACACATTATAGGTGGGGTTCAGTACTATCCACCTCTCAGGCATCTATCGGGAGTCTAGAACATACTCTCCACAGTTAACGAGGGGCTGCTGTACAAACTTGAAGGGGTGGAAGGGTCCTTTGTTTATTTAAATATTTGATAAGTAAGTGGTTAAAGCCAGGATTCTAGGTCAGGGGCGGCTAAGCCCAAAGGCTGAGCTCTTAATCACAACATCCACTCCATCTTCCAAGAAACTGGAGAGTAAGGGACATCGGGAAGTAAGACTCCTGATCCACTTTTCCAGTATGGGGTCCCTGGGCTCTGCTTCAGTGCAAATCCAGACTTTCATCTAGTGAAAGTTACATGGATGACCCTAAGTTCGATGTTTTTATCCTCGCCACCTCGTTTTGTCTTTGTATGATTTCCTTCATTCTATAGGTGGGGAAACAAGAGCTCAGGAGTAAAAGGGCTTGTCCAGGACCACCTAGCTGGTGAGCAGCTCTTCTCCACCGAGGGCAGAACTTGAACCACTTGTCATTCTTTTCTCCTGTTGCCGTGTCTGGTGATGTCAGGAATATCTGGATAACAACGTAAATACATACACTGGTCGACCACCTATGGCTGTAAAGCAGTTTAGCCTCGTCTCACTTTGCTCCACAGCGTATGCCTGATCCCCATCTCACAGCAAAGGTTAGTGAAAATTAGATATGTCAGTGGGCTGGCAAGCCACACAGCCACGAAACAGCTGGGCTTCTTAACTTAACTCACCTCTTACTTTAGCCTGATAGTTCATTTCCATATTTGGAAGAACTCCATTTGTTTCTGGTTTATCTTTATTTCCCCGGAGTCATTTTTCAAATATAACTATTTAATATGGAAAACTATTTTTGTTCATTCTGGAGTTAAAAAAA
>NW_023232745.1:0-925 GCF_002007445.2 Ailuropoda melanoleuca
AAACTTAGGAAGTAAACTCTTGGGCATTGGTCTTAGCAATTTCTTTTGCATCTGTCTCCTCAGGCCAAGGGCAACAAAAGCAAAAATTAAACAATTGGGACTATGTCAAACTATAAAGTCTTTGCCCAGCAAATGAAACCAACAACAAAATGAAAAGGCAACGTACTGAATGGGAGAAGATATTTGCAAATGGTGTATCTGATAAGGGATTAATATCCAAAATATACAAAGAACTCATACAACCAAACACACACATTCACAAAAAATCTGATTACAGTGGGCAAAGGACCTAAATAGATATTTTTTCAGAGAAGACATACAAATGGCCGATAGATGTATGAAAAGATGCCCGATATTACTAATCATCAGGGAAATACAAATCAAAACCATAATGAAATACCACCTCACGCCTGTCAGAATGGCTAAAATCAAAAAGACAAGAGATAACAAGTGTTGGCGAGGATGTGAAGAAAAAGGAACTGCTGGTGGGGATGCAAACTGGTGCAGCCACTGTGGAAAACAGTATGAAGGTTCCTCAAAATATTAAAAATAGAAATACCAGGGGTGCCTGGGTGGCTCAATCAGTTGAGCATCCAACTCTTGGTCTTGGCTCGGGCCTTGATCTTAGGGTTGTAAGTTCAAGGCCCACGTTGGGCTCCATGCTGGGTGTGGAGCATACTTAAAAAAAAAATAGACATACCATATAATCCAGCCATTCCAATTCTAGATATTTACACAAAGACAACACTAATTTGAAAAGCTGTATGGGCCCCTTTGTTTATTGCAGCATTATTTCCAACAGCCAAGATATGGAAGTAGCCTAAGTGTCCATCGATAGATAAATGGATAAAGGAGATGTAATTTATATAATAGAATATTACTGAGCTATAAAAATAATGAAGTTCTGCCATTTGTGACAACTTGG
>NW_023232746.1:0-925 GCF_002007445.2 Ailuropoda melanoleuca
GCCTCTATTAATCTTCTTAGGGAGGTGTCTTAGTCTGTTTGGGCTGCTATAACAAAATACTACAGACTGGGTGGCTTCTAGCAACAAAATTTATTTCTCACAGTCCTGGAGGCTGGGAAGAGCACATCAAGGCACAGCACATTTGGTGCTGGGTGAGAGCCTCCTTTCTGGTTGCCCCTTCCAGCTGTAACCTTGCTTGGTAAAATAACGTATTATGGCAGAAGTGAGCTAGTTCTCTGGGGTCTCCTTTTACAAGGTCACTAATCTTGTGCACCGTTGATGGAAATATAAAATGATGCTGCTGCTATAGAAAACTGCATAGTCAATCCTCAAACAATTAAAAACAGAATTACCATATGATCCCGCAATTCCACTTCTGGATGTATATATGCAAAAGAATTAGAAGCAGTGTCTCTAAGAGCTATCTGGACACTCATATTCCTAGAAGAATTATTTACCATAATTAAAAGATAAAAATGCCCTTGATGAATGAATAGTTAAATAAATTTGGTATATACATACAAAAGAAAATTATTTGGCCTTAAAAAGGAAGGACATTCTGACACATGCCATACAATATAGATAAACCTTGAGAACATTATGCTAAGTGAAACAGGCTAATCACAAGAGGAAAATTACTGAATGACTGCACTTATATGAGAGATCTAGAGTAGTTAAATTCATAGAAACAAAAAGTACAATGGTGGTTACCAGGGGATGGGAGGAGGGGGAAATGCGGGTTTGTTTAGTGGGTACAGAGTTTCAGTTTTGGAAGATGAAATATTTCTGGAGATTGGTTGAACAATAATGTAACCATATTTAAAAATACTGACTTATATATTTAAAATAGTTAAGAGAGTAAATTTTGTTACATATATTTTGTCACAATTAAAAATAATCCAGACTTGGTTTAAAAAAAAAAAAA
>NW_023232747.1:0-925 GCF_002007445.2 Ailuropoda melanoleuca
TTTTTGCTTAGGAAGCAGAAGGATAACCTTTGGGCATTTTCCAACTTCGGGTTACAGGGGAGGTTTACTGGTGTAAATGTGCCTGGGAAGAATGGATTGGAGAGCATTAGAGAAATTTTAAGCTGTATCAGTGTAGAATTATGTCCATTAGCCAAATATATCCTGGCTATTTTTATGGCTCAGTGTTACTTATCCATGGTTTTCTTCTCTCTTGTGCATCTTTATTATTATTTAATTCAAAAAATGAAGTGAGTTTAGTACATATACTTCATATCTCTTTTTCAAAAAATAAGAATTGTGACACGGAAATAGGCTCTAGAATTCCAAATCAGTGTAAATTAGCAATGTGGTTTAGATGACTGGTGTGGGAAATGGGGCAGTAAAATTACACTGAAGGATGGTCTCTATTATGAATATGTTTCTTCCCTAAGCAAGTCAGCTTAATATCTCTATGACTCAGATTTCAGGGCTTAAGAAAAAAAAATGAGGATAACTATCCAATAAAAATTGTTTATTAACATATATTGATCATTTTATGTGCTCAGAGATGGTGTCATTAAAACGTTAATCTATTTGATATTTGAGGGACATATTCAATTTATGTGGCTTTTTAAATGTCAGCTGTTATACTTAAGTCCTAGCTCTGAATAAAACTAGTATATTTCAGGATGAGTAAGATTTTCTGAAACAATAGGTGCAAAGTCCATTCAACTTGGATGATCATTGATAAAGAGAAGAGCACAATTAAAGAGGAGAGAAAACTATTCCAGAGAAATGCATCCCGTCTTGGGTTGCCCTCATAATCAAAATTCTTTCTTGTAATAAGCCAAAATCTGTTTCCTTTTCTGCTAGCCAGTATCCTAAATCTACTCTGGGAGGCGCCATAAAATATTAAATTCCTCTTTATAAGATTGTCATTGAGGGA
>NW_023232748.1:0-3400 GCF_002007445.2 Ailuropoda melanoleuca
GGAACACAGCAGGGGAGTGGGAGAGGAAGAAGCAGGCTCCCAGTGGAGGAGTCTGATGTGGGGCTCGATCCTAGAACGCCGGGATCACGCCCTGATCCGAAGGCAGACGCTTAACGACTGCGCTACCCAGGCGCCCCCTGTGCTGGACTTTTAGACCCACTTGCCACCAGTCAGTCCTCACTGAACTACCACTCAGGCTTCATAATGTGTCCTGTATCCCTGTGTCCAGGGCCCCTTGACAAGTTTATACCAGTGCCTGTGAAACCACACGCATTGTGAGCGGAACTGGAAATGGAACCCAGCACTTCCTGACTCTAGAACTGTTTATCTTCCTATTTATAGCTTCTTAATTTTGTAACTAATTTTCAAACATACCAAAATCTCTCAGGAAAGTAAGGGCTTTAAAAAAAAAACACACACACACACACACACAAAACCTACCAGACATGTTTATTTTGCCTGGTCTATTAGATGTTAAAATCTTTTTGCCAATATTTCCGTAACTTGAGTTTTTATATAAATAAGAGCCTAGTAGGCCCAATGCCAATTTAAATTCATATGCTTAAGTTCTTGGAATTTTCCATAGACTTCCACTTACAACTGAATTTTTTGTAAAGCAATGTTTTAGGCACGTATATTAGAACTCCAAGATTCCTTGAGTGTAATGAATACTGAATAGAATATGTTATTTTCGTATTCTACCATATATTAAACTTTGTAAAGAAAAGGCATTCACAACTTAAAAAAATATACTTGAGAAGGAATGTTCTTTGGTTCATCTTGGTAAAATCCACCTGGTAACCTAAAATCTTATTACACAATGTTTATTATTGCTGTGTGAAGGAAAAGTGGAGGGAGGCAGTTTTCTTTATTTTGGCAGCCTGCTAATCTGAAGATTACATCACTTTTTATAATTGGTACTGGTTAATGTTGGTTGGTATTTTACCTTTTAAGATCATGAATGTTTCATAAGTAATGCTGAATGAACTGACTACTCCAGAAACCAGATGCCTGGTCTGAAATTCACATTGCAGTAAGGGAAGTTGGGAGAATCACTCCCCTGGATTTCCATTGTGCCTAAAACCTGATGCCATCTGTGTCTAGCCAGGATTTGTTTCCCAGACAGTTGTTTGGTGCTTCTTTATTACATGGCACATCTATGGTCTGAATTGTCCGCGGTGACTTTTAACTGCGGAGGCCTGCTGTGGTACAAAATTTCATGACTCCCTTGAGCAGCCTCTGAGCTGGTGCCTGGGTTTGGATGGCAGCAAATTAGGGATCCCTACGCAGGGGCTGGGGCCACAAGAACAAGGGAATGAAAGGTTGAAGAAAGAGCAGAATCACATGAGAAAGAACAAGGAACACATGACTCACAAAGCCGATATATTTACATGGAAAAGGTCAGCAATTAGGTAAATGTTCAGAAACAGTGAAGTAAGGCATCATTTGAGGCTCTAATATGGTGCAACCAGAGGTTTCTGACATACTTCCTTCCCGACATCGTACCACCCCAGGACACGGAAAGTTGAAGGCTACTGTGGAGAGAGAAGCTTGAACCTGCTGGGAGAGAGGAGGTAATTTATGAAGACACGCCCTGTTTCAGTTGCGTTCTCCTTAACCAGAACCAGACAAGTAGTTTACATGGCGAATCTCCCGGAGGCAGCATAGGAACGTGGGGAAATTTGGATTTAGGAGGCTCAGAAACCAATAAAAGGTGTGCTGTCTAGTAGCTGCCACTCTTGCTGGTCAACTGAGGCTCGATCCCAGTAGGGCACTGTGGGGAGACAGTGAACAAGGTAAAACTGAGTTCATAGATCCCAACTGTTTTGATGTTGAAGAAAGGGCTAGACAATGGATTTCAAGGTGCTGTTTGGGAAATATGGATCGAACACTGAATATCAAGAGAATATATGGAATTCATAACGTATTCAGATTAGAATGACATTTCCTGGATGCCAGGTATTGCATTACCTCTCATGAGATGTTCTATTTAATCTTTACAAGAATCTGATAAAGTAGGTACTTTACCCTCGTTTTTATGTATAAAGAAGCTCAGAGGAGATCGATGCCTTATAGAATATGATATGGCTAACATAAAGGAGATCCTGGATTGTATTTAGGTTTCCTAACTCAAGATGTAGTGAAAGGCAAAAGAAAAGATTGCAGAGGATAGGAGTTTTGGAGTCCTGTTTTCATTTGTACTCTGTTGAGGTCCAGGGTAATATCCAGTCTCAATAGTCAGTAACGGCATGCGTGTCCGCAGAGCAGACCAGCTGCTGGCCACTCTGTGGAACAGATGTGCCTGCTTCCATATCAGTCCTGCCATTCACCTTGGCCAAGCTCCTTACCTGATCTGGGCTTCGGTTTCCTCACCTGTAAAATGAATATACAAGATCTACTTTAAAAGCTAAAAACTTTGTCCGTTGTCAAGGCTAAATAGACTCAGCTCTATTCCATTTGTTCCAGTACACATACTTGGTGTGCTAACACTTTGGCAAATTCTCAAAGCGGTTTGTTCCTGTTGTAAACACCAAGGTCAATAACGAACGGTTCCCTTCAAAGAAGTCAACTGCTTCTACAAACGGAAAACTAGGGGCTAGAATTGAGAGAAGCGACGTCTACTGCAATTTCTTCAAGCATAAATATAAAAACTAACTTTTCCTTCGTCTAAGTTTTTCCTTCAGGTGCCATGGTAATTACATAATTATGACAAGCTTATTTTTCTAGTTATTTTCATTCATTAATTAATCTATTGTTAAACAGTTATTAAGCAGTTTTATATGCCAGGCACTATACTAGTCCTGTTCTGGGTTGGAGGGGTGAACAAAATAGGCATGGTCTCCACCCTTCTAGATCTTGAGAGTCCAGATGTGGAATCAGATACTAACAAAAAGTGCAGCAAGAAATCTTACTTTATTTGTGGTTCCAACAGAAAATAATGGATATGCGAATACCTAATATGAGGAAACCATTCTTAACTCAAATCTTAACTGTTAATCAAATGTTAACTGTTCCCAAAAAGAAATGACAAATAGATGTTTCTTAGCTCTTGTTGAAGGATGGTTTCAAGGATTCTTTCAGAAAAAGATAATTTTTGTTTAAAAACCAATGATACGACCTGCAGTTGATTCATTTAGATTGAATTCAATTCAATTTAACTCAGCTCAATTCAACCTAAACCACCTTTTACAAGTCTTGTATTGTATTAGTTTGGAAATAAATGGTTCTTTCTCTTGGTGCCCTAAACATTCACTCCCCTTCCCAAGGCCCTAATAAGCTTTAGACCTGACCTCATTCTACCACCTAATGAGAGAGCTCAGAGAATGACGTAAGTGGCAAAGCAACATGCCTTAGTGTACCCGCAGGAATGAATTGTAAAGTTTGTGGTATTTTTTTTTTT
>NW_023232749.1:0-925 GCF_002007445.2 Ailuropoda melanoleuca
AAGAGTTCCTCTTTCTGAACCCTAATTTTTTCTTCTCATTCATATCTTCCTTCACTAGTGCCAGTTTCATTTACTTACCTTGGGTAATTCATCTTGAATCCTTTTTTCTTTGGTCAGTTTCATGGTTTCTTCCAACAGTCTCTTTCAAAACTCTTCTTCATAGCCTGTATTAACTAAATCAGAATGCTTCATGTAACACAATTTTCTCCATTTCAGTATTCATGAGTCAACTTTTGCAAGTATGCTGGAAACCATTTTTGAGGAATAAAATCCATAATAAAAACAAACAAATTAGTTATTCCCTAATAAGAGGGTAAAGGGGGTTCTTTAATGCAGAAGAGTGAACTCTAGAGAATAAGAACTATTAGCAATAGTGACTGCAAAACTTACAGATTTACTCTAATTTAGTGGTCACAGGCTAGGAACACCTGGAGAAGTTTTGAACACACTCATTTCCTTGGTCCCATCTCAGAGCATATACATGAAGATAGCTTCTGGGCATCTGTATCTTTAAAAAGTATCTAAATAAATTTAACGTCCAATCAGGTTAGACCACTGACTAACCATTGATTATATAACTAATTAAGAGGGGACCAGTGAAATAGGTATTCTTTGAGAGTTGTAGTGTTTACTTACACATTTACTTCTTGATTCTAAATACATATTCAATCACAGGTAATTTCTTCACTGAAGCCTTCAAAAACTTAAAGCATAACTCTCACTCAATATTTGAAGTTGAGTGTTAGCTATTTAAAGCTCAAAATAATTAATATTTTCCACATTGTAATAACGGAAAATTAACACTATGCCTTTATTGATATTGCTTTCAAAATTTTCTAACTCTAAATGTAAAAACAGTTGTACTGTATTCTTTTGTTTCCCAATTACTTTAAAAATACTTTCCAGTGGGAGCACCTGGGTGGCT
>NW_023232750.1:0-925 GCF_002007445.2 Ailuropoda melanoleuca
ACAGAGGGAGCGCAGTCCAGGGGACGCAGTGAAAGTACAGGCAATGGGATCTCGTCCAGCTCTGGGGAGTCAGGGCAGCTTCCCAGGGGGAGGTGCTGTTTGCACTGGGTCCATAAAAGATGCTCTGAGTCAGCCAGGCAAAGGTGGTGCAGGGCTGCAAGTGGTGTCCCAGCAGAGAGAGAAGTATATGTGAAGGACAGAGGCAGGAGAGGTCTTGGCAAAGCAATTTGGCATCTGGGAAAGGAGAGGTCCTGAAGAGAAGATGGGTGAGTAGGAAGTTAGATCTGGAAGTGAAATAATAAAAAGAAAGGACACTGTGTCTTGAACACCTCCATTCTGCTGTCAGCTTAATGCCAGCCAATGTCCTCTGTCCTCAGGCCTCACATTTGATCAGATACCAAGTCCTGTTGGTGTTTCCTTCAGTGTCTCTGGAAACCCCTCCCTCCCCCGCTCTTCCTCCTTGCCATGGCCTCGAGAGATCACAGATAACAACAGCTTAAACATGAGAGTTTATTTCTCTTTCACAAGTAACAGTCTGACTATGAGCGGTCCTGGGACAGCATGGTGGCTCTGTGGTGTGTGGGATGCAGGTGTCTTCTTTGTTGCCACTCTGTGATTCCTGTGTTTGCATGATCCCGTATATCTCACTGGCTCATCTGCAGTCAGCCAGTGGGAAGAGGCAAAGGAGGAAGGGAAGGCATGCTCTTCCCCTTAAAAGCATCCTCTACGGGTTCCTGGGTGGCTCAGTGGTTAAGCATCTGCCTTCAGCTCAGGTCATGATCCCACTGTCCTGGGATTGAGCCCTGTGTTGGGCTCCCTGCTTAGCAGGGAGCCTGCTTCTCCCTCTCCAGCTCCCCCCTACTTGTGTTCCCTCTCTTGCTGTCTCTCTCTGTCAAATAAATAAATAAAATCTTTAAAAAAAAAA
>NW_023232751.1:0-925 GCF_002007445.2 Ailuropoda melanoleuca
ACTAACTAACTAAATAAATAAATAAATAAGTTACTGCATTTATATCTTTATCTCCATCTCATATTACTCCCTTTGAAAAGGCAATAATGGATTAAATTACTCTGTCCATGGTGAATTTTAATCTTAATTTTTTGATACACATTCCCAAAATGTTAAGATTAAAGGTTAAAAGAGTACCACTGACACGAAAAGTACTTGAATATCTGAAAACCAACCCACCATCAGAATCAGCGAATGTCATTTTTTCTTGGCCACCATCACAAAAATCATATCGCTCCTCTTGTTTTCTATAAAATTTATTTTTACTAAGGCTGACTCTTTTTGCAGTGTAAATTCAGAGTCTGTATGCACTCTTATGTCGATCAGTTGCCCATGTCACTTGATGCCTTATTAGTTGAGATGTTAGGGTTTCCTTGGTGTATTTTGTGAGCTTTATGTACATTGCCACATCTACTGCAGACATTTTTCTGGTGTTTTCCTTTGTGATTTTCTTGACTGTTTTTATGAATTTCTTTCCCACCCCAAGATCACATACATATTTATCCATGTTTCCTTCTAGCATTTCATAGTTTCATTTTTTACATTAAAACTTATCATCCACTTGTAATACAACACTTACCTAACACCACTGTCTGAATGGCCAACAGCTCCTCATTGTTTGAGGTGCATTCTTAAATATATAGGAAATTCTTACATGTTCTGTAAACAAAGCGCTAGGCTTATGGAGGGGAGTCTTGAATTACACTTAATAAACCTCTAAAACTCTACAGATTATCAGGTATTTATTCTTACAATTCTCATCTCTGTTCTAAAAGTCACTTTCACAAGAGGTCTTTTCTCATCACCCAGTGAAAATGACCCCTCCAATATGCAAATATTCTCTATCCTCTCACACTACTTCATGTTCTTTTCTTTTCTTTTTTTT
>NW_023232752.1:0-925 GCF_002007445.2 Ailuropoda melanoleuca
TCAAACTTGCACTCTTCACAGATGACATGATATTCTATATTAAAAAAACCCAAAAGACTCCACCAAAAAATTGCTAGAACTAACACACAAAATCAGTAAAGTCACAGGATAAAAAATCAATGTACAGCAATCTGTTGCATTTCTATATAACAATAATGAAGCAGTAGAAAGAAAAATTAAGGAATCAATCCTGTTTACAATTGCACCAAAAGCCATAAGATACCTAGCTAGGAACAAACCTAACCAAAGAGGCAAAAGAGCTGTACTCTGAAAACTATAGAACGTTTATGAAAGCAATTGAAGAGGACACAAAAAAATGGAAAAATATCCCATGCTCATGGGCTGGAAGAACAAATATTGTTAAAATGTCTCTACTACCCAAAGCAATCTACACATTTAATGTAATCCCTATCAAAATACCAACAGTATTTTCACAGAGCTAGAACAAACAATCCTAAAATTTATATGGAACCAGAAAAGACCCTGAATAGCCAAAAAACTCTTGAAAAAGAAAAGGATATCTGGAGGCATCAAAATTCCAGACTCCAAATTACATTACAAAGCTGGAGTTATCAAGACAGTATGGTACTGGCACAGAAACAGACACATAGATAAATGGAACAGAATAGAGAACCCAGAAATGGACCCACAACTCTATGGTCAACTAATCTTCAATAAGGCAGGAAAGAATATCCAATGGGAAAAACAATGCCTCTTCAAAAAATGGTGTTGGGAAAACTGAACAGCCACAAGAATGAAACTGGCCCACTTCCTTACACCACACAAAAATAAATTCAAGATGGATGAAAGACCTAAATGTGAGAAGGGAAAACATCAAAATCCTAGAGAAGAACACAGGCAACAACCTCTTTGACATCAGCTGTAGCAACTTCTTACTAGATGTATCTCCTAAAGCAAGGAAAAT
>NW_023232753.1:0-1603 GCF_002007445.2 Ailuropoda melanoleuca
TCCATGTGCTCCCCAAACATTCTTCATTTCCTGCTATCCATCCAATTACATTGACCACATGCCCTGGAATCAGTTGAGCTGTCACATGTGGTCATTGCTTACTTACCTGGTCAAGACTGAAAAAATATAATTATTAGGGCAAACATTTATGTAGCACTCTTTATGTTTCAAGCTCTGTTATAAGCACTTGTCATAAAACCAATTCAACACCTTAACAGCCCTATAAGCCAGGCACTGCTAATAGACCAGTTTTACAGATGAGGAAGCCAAAGCACAGAAAGGCTAAATGACTTGTCCAAGTCACACAGCTGGCAAGTGTTGGAGCTGGTATTGGCTTCCTGTGATCTGGCTTCAGAATCTGTACCCTGAAACTGTTATCCAGACTGCTTTTCTGTCCCTTCTGAAAAGAGGATCCTGGAGGTAGAGTATCTTAACCAAATGTATTAATCTAAAGATGTAGTTTTCAGCCATGAAACAAATGTAGGAGGTGGGGAATGTTCTCCAGAGCCATCATCTGATATTTTAAATGGCTTTCTGTAGCAAGGTCTTGCATCCTTTAGACAGTGACATATCTGTCCTTATCTTTGAGGCATCCTACAAGACTGGGAGCATGCTCAGAGCAAAGACCATGTGTAGATTATCTTTTTGCATCTCTGTCACCTTACCCAGGGACCGCTCTCTAGTCATGCCCTACTTAAGGCCCTCATGGTTCTCTCCTGGACCACTGCAACCGTATCCATATGGTTGCCCCTCCCCTCACATCTCACTAGCCCCTGCCTGAAAACATCCTGCTTGATGCTTTTCAAAAATGCTATTAAATTGTGAGGGTAGTCATATCACTCTCCTCAAATTCCTCATGGTCTATAAAAGTTTCTCCAATTGAGTTCCACAGGACGCTATTGCTATGAGAAATACTAAGGATTTCAGTGGAGAGAAAAATACCATGGATAGTTTTTATGATGAAATTTGCCAATATTTATAAAACTACACATTAAGCACATTTATATAGTTAGTATTATGCAATTACTTACCTTTCAGAAATATACATGCTAAGAATGTGAGGAAGGCACATGAAAAATCCCATTACAATTACATTCCAGGGGATTTTGGGTTTTTTTTTTTTTTTTGATGTAAAGTTCCATGATTCATTACTTGCATATAACACGCAGTGCACCATGCAATATGTGCCCTCCNTTTTTTTTTTTTTTTTGATGTAAAGTTCCATGATTCATTACTTGCATATAACACGCAGTGCACCATGCAATACGTGCCCTCCTTACTACCCATCACCAGTCTATCCCATTCCCCCACCCCCCTCCACTCTGAGGCCCTCAGTTTGTTTCCCAGAGTCCATAGTCTTTCATGGTTCATTCCCCCTTCTGTTTACCACCCCCCCTTTCTTCTTCCCTTTCTTCTCCTACCAATCTTCCTACTTATGTTCCATAAACAAGTGAAACCATGTGATAATTGTCTTTCTCTGCTTGACTTATTTCGCTTAGCATTATCTTCTCCAGTGCCGTCCATGTTGCAGGAAATGTTGAGAAATCATTCTTTTTGATGGCTGAGTAATATTCCATTGTATATATGGACCACATCTTCTTAA
>NW_023232754.1:0-925 GCF_002007445.2 Ailuropoda melanoleuca
TGACAGAGACTGGATGGCTCCTCAGACTGAATATATTTACTAGCAGGACCTTTACAGAAAAAGTATGCTGACCACTCTTCTAGACCAATCCATTTTTGTTAAAATTACACATACATCCCTGTATAGTGTAAGAGATGATTTGATTATATTGTAGCATTCTTGTGGCAAATTTAATAACAAAATTCTGCTGCCCTAAAAGTCACAGAACTTGAAGTCGTACATATCAAGAAATGGAAAATTATAAGCTAGAAGACAGGAGTCTTTGAAAATGTATATTGAGGATGAAGACCGTATATATGTGGTAGTGATACAGCTAAGATTTGCTGAGTGGTTCAGAAGAACCAGGCACTGTACTAGAGCACTTTACAAGCACATGTTACATCACTCTGACATAGATGCTATTTCACCAAGGAACTGAGAAAGAGAATAAGTATGTTCCCCAAGGTCATATAGCTAGTTAGTAGCTGACACTGAACTCAAGTCTGACACCAAACTCTGCAGTGTACCTATTGTTAATTGTTATAATACTTGCTAAATTTTAACAAGAATCAACATATTTTTATGAAGGAAATTTTACACTGCCATCTGATATTTTATATCATTTCACACTGAAATAGAAAATACTCATCACTATCAGTCAGGCTGCTAACATCAATATACTCTGTGTAGTAATAGTGACTCAAATTCACGTATTGTAACGTTTCTAAAAATGAGGACTTGGTGTGATCCCAGAGAGCAGCTGGAAGAATGGATTTCCCATTCTGTCAGGGCCATGGTTAGATGTTTCCTCTGACTAGGCTCTTCTCATTATCTATCAGGCTGATGGTGTTAGATGAGTTTGTGACTAATTAAAGAAGTGCCACCAATCTGGGGAAAATGAATCAAGGGTTTCAATGTCAAATTCAGACTATATGTGGTAGACACT
>NW_023232755.1:0-925 GCF_002007445.2 Ailuropoda melanoleuca
TAGTGATTCATCAGTTGCATACAACACCCAGTGCTCATTCCATCAAGTGCCCTCCTTAATGCCCATCACCCACTTACCACATCTCCCCCACCTACCTCCCCTTCAGCAACCCTCAGTTTGTTTCCTTGAGTTCAGCATCTCTTATGGGTTTCCTCCTCCCCTAACTTCACCCTATTTTATTTTTCCTTCTCTTCCCCTATGTTTATCTGTTTTGTTTCTTAAATTCCACATATGGTATTTGTCTTTCACTGACTGATTTATTTCACTTAGCATAATACCTTCTAGGTCCATCCACGTTGTTGTAAATGGCCACCTGCCATTCTAAATTTCTTCCTGTTTGTTAATGTCACCATCACTTACCTAAGTCATTCCTATATTGAGCTTTGAGTCTTCTCTTTCCTTCACCATTTCCATCCAGTTAACTCTTGAGCCTTTAACTTTTTCACTGCCCTCATGCAAGATCTCTCAAGTGAAGTGTTACCCCACCCTCCTTCTGCTCTCCTTGTCTGGGGTCTGGCTATACCATGGGGTTCTGAACACCTCTCTCAGGTTTGAAAGCCTTCATTGGCTTTTAATGAGCTGCAATGTGGTACCCAGTTGGTGGCTTACAGACCCTTAGGAATATTTTAAAATTTTGACCAACATTAGTTTGCAGATCTATGCTGGCTGCAATCTTTATTTTTTCAAATTTGTATTGAATTCTAGTTAGTTAACATATAGTGTCATATCGGTTTCTGGAGTAGCATTTAGTGATTCATCACTTGTACCCAGTGCTCAATGCAACAAGTGCCCTTCTTAATAACCATTGCAATCTTTAATTACAGGCTGAACAAATAATATTTCTCACACATATATCCATGACTATTTCTCAAAAGTATATAGATACAGGTTATGATTAGTAATATAAGTAATAAACTCTTAAATG
>NW_023232756.1:0-925 GCF_002007445.2 Ailuropoda melanoleuca
ATCCCAGGACCCTGGGATCATGACCTGAGCTGAAGGCAGACGCTTAACCCACTGAGCCACCCAGGCACCCCTTAAACTCAGTTCTAGAAATACCCCAGGCTTTTTCTGTTAGGCAGACTTTTCTGATCACCTGCGATATAATGGGGTATTTTTTTAACGAGAGTTTCTTCTACTGAAAAGTGATGATCCAAAAAGAGCTATTAGAATTTAAAGCCAAGACACATAAAAAACCTTCACACGCACAGTATTTTAATCCTTACAGTTAAAAAAAAAAAAGTCAACATTCTACTGAGCTAATTACTGCTGAGGCTAATTGGTAACCTCAGGTTTTTTATCTCCTGCCCAACTAAAAGTAGTACATCTTATAAAATCTGCAAATATAATAAATATAAGACTTAACGCTGGAGTTTTGCTTTGAGGACATCAACAAAGCAGTACTGGAAAATCTATGCTACATGGTCAATAAACTTCTTCTGCCTTCTAGAACTATCTAGGTTACAGGCATTTGCACCTTAGCCATCCACTATGAGAATACAGATATAGGTACTTTCTCAAGGTTTGAGTGAGCATACTGTTCAACTGGATTACAATCTAATTTTCTGTTGTTGCCGTGGAACACTGAAACTAACTTATAATGAAGTATGAGTTACTTCATATTGAAATTATTTTTCTTCTCAGCTCCATTCTCCCCATTTTAATGCTTACGTTGGAGCTGTCACATACTTCTAAAGAACAGCATATAGAACTTTAGGGAGTTTTTGTTACATACAAAAGTTTTAATTTTCCTTACATTTTTATACGTGATTTAAAAGTCCTAAATAACTGAGTTTGGGGAGGTGCCTGGGTGGCTCAGTTGGCTAAGCATCTGCCTTCAGCTCAGGTCATGATCCCAGGGTCCTGGGATCGAGCCCCACATTGGGCTCCC
>NW_023232757.1:0-925 GCF_002007445.2 Ailuropoda melanoleuca
AACATTTACTGAGGGAGAGAGGGAGGGAAGAAAGAAAGGTGGAAAAAACACCGAGCCAAGCTCCTGAGCTGCCCCAGGTTCAAGGGTGAGGAAAAGGAAGAGTGGACCTATATGACACAGTCCCATGTTTTTGATGGGCCTCTCCTCATCCTTACAACAGTCCTATCTATGAGAATGTATCTCATTCACCCATTTTAAGGATGCAGAAACTGAGGTACAAAGAGATTAAATAGTTTTCTGAGTGCCCCCTAGACAGTAAGTTTCAGAGCGAAGATTTAAACTGGAACAATATAATCTGAGCTACATTCTAGCATGGCCCTACTATCTGGACACCCAAATTCACCTGAGACAGCCTGAAGAAAGCCAGTCATTAAGGTTTTTATTTATAGATAAGAAAATTAAGCCCAACTGGTTAAATGACCAATAAAAAAAATCACACGCCATCTCACAGTATCAGACGCAGGGCTTCTACTCGGTAGCTATCTCAGAACCTAGAAAATAAGGATCCCCATTTGTTCTTATATGTGAATATAGTAAGTTTATGCTACAGGCTTTCTATCATCTTTCTAATTTCAACCCAGAATTCCCACTGAAAATACAACAACGACATTTGCATAGCACCTTGTGATTTATAAAAACAATTTTATCTACAATACCCTCCCTGTGACATACACAACGCAGATAACATCACCAGCTGGCAAAAACCAGGGCAATCTTAGTGACAGGCAGCCCAGAGAAGCCCTCGGCGACACATCTCAGCTCAAAGCACCCAGGAACACAGGGAGGCAACTTTCAAAGACCACGGCTTCTGCCAACAGGGGTTCCCAAGAGAGAAATTTCAAAATGATTACTTTCTCCTCCAGACACACAAGGACACAGAATGTAAGTAAAGACAATATTTCTCAATCCTCAAGGGGATCAACCA
>NW_023232758.1:0-925 GCF_002007445.2 Ailuropoda melanoleuca
CTCCTCTATGGAGACTCTGTTCCCTCAGTGGTTGCTCACCCAGCTGTCCCTGCTGCATGCCTCAGGAACCAAGCTTTATTGCCTGCCCCTAGTTAAACACACAGTCATTCTCCTCACAGGCACTGGGTCAGATTAGCTTGAGTGTCTGCCCTTGAAGAACCTTCACGGTTTTCTCTCTTTCCAGACTCTGAAAACTCAACTGGGATAGAGTTGACTGCTTTCCTTTATAGCCCCAGAAAATTAAAAGGGGTGAAACTATTTACATCCAGTCACAGTGTCCCACATTCTTCTCCAAGGGAGTCATAGGAGATTGCTTTCCAAGCTAACCAATCCCTTTCCTATAATCTCTCATCCCAAAAGTTTAATGCTGTCCCTTGCTGAAGATGGTTGGATTGCCTCCAACAAGGGTCATTCCCTGGAAGAATAACTCTCCCCCGCCTTTCTTTTGTTTTTAGGGGTAGGGTGATGGTAGAAAAATTGAGGGGATAATTTTCATGCCTTACCAGTGATTTCAGCCCAAGTGATTCCCTGTCACTTTTTCAGCTACAGCAGAGAGAAACAAACATACTGTATGGAAAGAGTATGTGTCATTAATGACTACATACTTGTTTATTTAAGATGATTGTCCTATGCATAGACAAAGTACCACACATGTTATTTGAGGGACATGGCAACATTCTCCTAAGTTTGTCACTAATTGACTTCCTACAGAATGCTTATGATTCTTTTACATTATTTAAGATGGTGTATCTGAAAGAGATCTCCTTTAGAACGAAGCCACCCTGTACAAACAGTAGTGGTACCATTGCTAGTAAAACAAAAGTTTGATATTTTTCCTTCTGGGACAATATGGATAAATTGTGTCCAGTGGAGCCATGCCCTAGAATCAAGGAAGAAGTGTTTAAACACTGGAATTGGTAATAGA
>NW_023232759.1:0-3422 GCF_002007445.2 Ailuropoda melanoleuca
CTGCTGGAATTTTGGGCGAGATGCTCTGACTCAGCAGAAGTCAAGATAGCAAGATCTAAGCCTTAAGATGCTAGGAGCTATCCTGGTCGGGAAGGAAATGGCCCATGTAGGAATTAAACCAGTGCAAAGAAAGGTAGTATTACGGCACCTTCATTTGAACAGATACTGGATCCAGCTGCACCAGAGGCTGCTGACTCTGACGGTATTACGGAATAATAAATTTGTTGTTGTTAATTAAACCAATATGCATTGAGGTTTCTCTCAGTTTTAGAGAAAAAGTCCTGATACAATTATATTTTCTGGAGTCATTATAAGAATGATGAGAGGGGTGCCTGGGTGGCTCAGTGGGCCAAGCGTCCGACTCTTGGTTTCGGCTCAGGTGGTGGGATCGAGCCCCAAGTCTGGCTTCCTGCTCAGTGGGGAGTCTGCTTTTTTCTCTCTCAAATAAATAAATAAATCTTTTTTAAAAAATTAAGAATAATGAGGTGTAGTTATCATTATCCCTTCTGTGCAGCAAATGAAGACCCAAAACTTATGCTAGGTAATTTGCACGAGATGATAACTCTTGAAGTGCAGGTGCTGCGATTCCCACAGCAGCTCCTGCTACAGTTCTGCTCACGTCATTGTTCACAGGTTAGAGCTGAAACATTCATGTTGTCTCACTGTCCTCCCACTCTATCCCACCCTGTGATGTATAGCACATATTCCTGCCATGTTGCCGGTATAAATAGTCTTTGGCTAAATACTGTGTATTTCACGGAGTTAAAGCTACGGGGCCCACTCACATCTTTGGTATTAAGATTTTGTTCTAACCATCTCATTCTAACCAGCTATTTTCAAGACGGTTAAAAAGAAGACTTTCCCTGTGGCATCGTTCTGAAGGTCAAAAGGGTGGGACCACATTACAGGTGAAATGATGTACCAATGTTGTTTCAAGCACTTCTAGCATGCCGATTTCATCAGCTTTTTAATATATAAACTTGTGGGAATTAATAATTATCATTTCTTCAAAGACATAAAACATATCGATTTCCCTGGGATACGGTCAATTGGCTAATAAAGTTGGAGTCCGTGAATGATCTGTTTAGGATCCTGAGATGACAGTTTCTTTGACAACATAGGTACTGCCTTATAGGATCTCTTTTCAAATCTGTTTTTTGCCTGCAATTATGAATTCCATTATAAAAGCATCTGCCTCACGTGTTGTGGGGTTTAAATGAGATAATGCATAGCACTTCATGCTGCGTGAGAAGAGTTCAGCAGATATTATCCGTATTATAATGATTTCTATTATTTTATTTAAATTATTTAAATTAGAATTTATTGAATCACAGGCACTAAAATTTTGTCGTATGCTTGTTTAACTAAATGTCCAACGTCTAGTAGGACTATACTTTCTGCCAACAACAGATGTGTACTCATATAAAAGAAATCTATCAGACTCCCACCAGTGTTAGAAAATGTGCCCATTTCTACAACCGGTATTTAAAAACAATGTTAGAAACAGAATAAATGATACAGTTTTGTATCAATATATGAAGGACAGCTATAACTTCCTAAGAAATTGTTTCATCACAAATATCTTGTAATACTTTATATATTTTCCCAGGTCCATGACAAAGGTACTCTGCAGTTTTGGATACACAGGAGGAAAGCAGGTACTTCGAGGCTTAGAAATAAAGCTGATCTCACATTGGGATCCATGGTTTCTGGGTTAAGAAACTAAGGTACTGGAAATGTAAAAATCCTCCCTGAAGTGGTAATGGATGGCAATGATAGTAAGAATGGTAATGGCAAAATATATTTTGTTATATGTGTCTATGACCCTAAACTGGCCCATGAACCAACCGAAGTTGTACAAGAAGGGGAATGAAGACAGAGGAAGCTGTATGGCCAGTGGAGAGCCTGGACATTTAGTCCGATAAGCATCTAGCTGCGACATTATGTGTATCCCAGGATAAACTGGATAAGGCAGTGAAGAGTGCTACGGTGAGCTCTTTAGAAGACCCAGTTGTTCTAGTTATGAGCTGTCAAATTTGGACAAGTTCCTTAACCCTCTGTGCCTGGTCTCTTATCTGTAAAACAGGGTAATAGGTCTATCATGGACTTGTACATGTGTATGAGAATTTTCATTTCCCTTCAAAGGCAACACCTCAACTTATGAGCCTTTGATTTCACTGCCCTTTCTAAAATAGTAAAAACAATCTCGCCCTCCAGTAATAACTGAACTGCAGCTCACCACTGATTAACGTCTGAAACTTCCGCCTCTGCTTTGCAAGTCAAGGAAAGACTCTTTCGTTCAACATCTACCTCTTGGGTGCGTCCAGGCTCTGCTGGGCACTGGAAAACATATGCTGAACAAGGGAGATGAGGTCCTTGCTCTCACATGTTAAACCCAGCATCAGCTGACTCAGTCCGCGCTTGGAACAGATGAATTATCCAGTTTTTAACAATAGATTTTCTCGAGATTATGCAACTTGTTTTGCTCTTTTCTTTGTCTGGTGCCCAGAATGTAAAATCATCAAAAAGTCAGGAGAAGCCTTCATTTGACCACCAACTTCAGCACTCGTTCAGTGTTTTTTATTCCTTCCTCATCTTTCTCACCATTCTCAAGCCTGTTTTTTTCTAACAAGTCATTTGGGCTTCGTTTTCCATAGGAACTGCCTCCAGAGTTTGGCCTGGTGAAGCTTTCTATCTAGTGTGCTTTGGTGAGCTCCCCCACCTGGCCCTAGACTGTAATGTCACCAAAGGCGGTAGTGGGCTCTGTAAACATGTTACAAAGATAAAGATGAATATGCCTAACACTGAGGTCCACGAAACCAAGGAAAGATTTTTCTTCGCACATATCTAGCACTCACTCAAAAATAAGGGAGCACAAAAAGATGGATTAATATGAATGAAAACCAGCACAGACAACAAATGACAGACCCATAGATATTTGGAGAATGAAGTTTTCCAGAAACGTGCTATGTGTCAAGTATTATATTAAGCTGATAAGAGATGGAAGCCAAACTTCAAATTCTCAGCAAGAAACTGGAATCTTTAAAAAGGATATCACAGATTTAAGAGCAAAATATAAAAAAATAGATGTCTTGGAACTAAAACAACACAATACCTGAAATTAATAACTCAATGGATGGGTGAACCAGGAGGTTAGATAAAACCAAGAGAAAGTTTGTACATCTCAAGATAAATCAGAACAAACCATCCAGGATGACAGAAGCAGAAGAAAGAACAAGAGGAATAGAAATAGAAAATCTAACATATATTTAATCAAGGTGTGAGAGAGGAAAGAGAGAATGGTCAGAAGTAAAATTTGAAAGATAATGGCTGAGAATATCCCCAAACTAATAAAAGATATCAATCCACAAAATCAAGAAGCTCATTGACTCTCAAGCAGTCTAATTAAAAAAAAAAAAAAA
>NW_023232761.1:0-925 GCF_002007445.2 Ailuropoda melanoleuca
CCTCTCTCGCTGGCTGTCTCTCTCTCTGTCAAATAAATAAATAAAATCTTTAAAAAAAAAAAGTTGTGGTCTTCCAACAACATATTCATTTAAAAAAAAAATACACATTAAGAAATAGTGAGCAGTTTGAAATCGTATATAGTAAATCTTGAACTGCATGGCATAGAATCCCAATGTAGTAAAAGGTGGAAGAAAAACAAGGTCTACTGTTTATTGAGGAAGTTGTAACTGAACCAAGAGTTGGAAATAAAGATTTTGTTGAGTATTTACTTGAGGTTAGATTAGGCACTTTATATGACATTTTTCTCAGTCTACGTTGCCACTTCTGCTAGGTAGATATACCCATATTAGAGGTGAGAAAACAAGATTCAAGTAATTTCTCCAGAGTAACATGATTAGAAATGGTGCAATGAAGATTTGAACTATTCAATTTGATGTCAAGTTCGTGCTCCTTCTACTATACTTGAATAACGTGGACAATATAAGGTAAGGAGAAAGAATATTTTAGATAGAAGAAACACTATAAAGGAGGACTCCAGGGGACACAATGAGGATGGTATTTTCAAGTATTCAGAATAGGCAAATGCTAAACTGTGAGTTACTCTTTTAATTATTTGACTTAGACCATTCTGTGTGTGTGTTTTTGAAGTAAAGTTAGAAAAGAAAGTTCATTAAACTGTCTACATTTGGAAGGGTAAGCAGGTTTTTGTTTTGTTTTGTTTTATGGTAAGTAGACCACTAAACATTAAACAACATTATGCCAAGAAATGATTTTGGCATACCTGTATAGATGAGGAAATTAAATTTAAATAATTTCTTTTTTTGTTTGTTTGTTTTGTTTTTTAGATTTTATCTATTTATTTGACAGAGAGAGAGAGACAGCCAGCGAGAGAGGGAACACACGCAGGGGGAGTGGGAGAGGAAG
>NW_023232762.1:0-925 GCF_002007445.2 Ailuropoda melanoleuca
CCTGAACCTATTATTATCTATAATTAAAGTATACATGCAAGACTCCCCGCCACAGTGAGAACGCCCTAGCCCTTTATTAAGGAAAGGAGCTGGTATCAGGTATAGCCAATGACACCACGTTTACGCCACACCCACACGGGCCTGCAGCAGTAACTAACATTAGGAAATCAGCGAGTGCTGGACCTAGTTATAATTATTAAGGCTGGTAAAATTCGTGCCAGCGACCGCGGTTATACGAATAGCCTAAGATAATATTAACGGCGTAAACATGACTAGAAAACTTTAAACAAATTAAGGAGAAGACTAAAACCTGCTGTAAAATGCCAAATTCAAAAAAATTACCGCGCCTTAAAATATTTGACTCATGAAATCCAAGAAACAAACTAGGATTAGATACCCTACTATGCTTGGTAAAAACAAGGCCAAGATGAACGCTTTTGGCTCGCCAGATTATTACAAGTAAAGACTTAAAACTCAAAGGACTTGACGGTGCCCCACATACAACCTAGAGGAGCCTGTCCCATAATCGATGATCCACGAAGGACCTAACCACTTTTTGCCCAACAGCCTATATACCGCCGTCGAAAGCCCACCCTGTGAGGGGAAAAAAGTGAGCAAAATAGCTCAACACTAATACGTCAGGTCAAGGTGTAGTTAATAAAGTGGCCGGAGATGGGCTACATTTCTTTTCCAAAAGAAAAACGAATGGTTAAATGAAACTTTTAGCCGGAAGGAGGATTTAGCAGTAAAGCAGGATCAGCACGTCTGCTTGAACACACTGCCCTGGGACGCGTACACACCGCCCGTCACCCCCATCAACACACCCAAAAACATAAATAAAACCACAGGGTAAGAAAGATTGGGTAAGTCGTAACATGGTAAGTGTACTGGAAAGTGCACTTGGAACAAAAAGTAGCTTAAAACA
>NW_023232763.1:0-925 GCF_002007445.2 Ailuropoda melanoleuca
AAGGCCTCCAATTTACATTAGCAGCAGTTCTGATTTAGTTATTTAGATGATGGTGAAAGCTCTCTAAACATCATCGAAAATACCTCTCTGAACCCAAACTAATAATCTCTAAATTTAGTTCATCTGTCAAAGGTAATAAAAAACAGCTGATTCTACACATGGACACTGAGGGCTTTAGAGTCTAGTTTTTGAAGTGAAGAAACAGACAAAAAGAAAGAGATTTTGTTTTTATAAACACCTTTATCCAAGCGATTCTGTTCAGTAAGTGCATTTTGAAGTATCCACTTGTTTCAGGTGAAGTTGATCACTGGGGACACCGCCCTGCCCTCAAGGAGTTTTCAGTCTACAGGTGAAGAGTGCCTCCATAAAGAAATAATTTCAGTATCGGCAGTGTTAAGAGTACATACGAAGGACAGAAGGAGCACAGAGTGATGAACTCAGTCCTGAGGGCTCAAGAAATAAGAGAAATTTTGAGAAAGCAAGATTTGCAATAATGAACGCAAGATTACCAGGCAAATAAGAAAGCAAAGGGCGTTTGAGGCAAAGAGAAACACCATGGGAAAGCAATGAAGGTATAAACCTCGTTGGCATTTTCGGGTCACTACCAGTAGTTCAGTCTCACGGATGCATAGATTATAAGGGATGTAGTGAGCACAGATGAGACTGAAGAGGCCAGAGCAAAGGCCAGAGCCTGAAAGGTCTTTCCTGTCATTACAAAATGCTTGGACTTTATCCAGCAGTGCAACAACTTTCAACTTCTTTGTTTTTTTTGTGGGTATTTTTTCAACTTCTTTGATCACACATTCCTAGCAGTACAAAAAATCCAATTATTGGGGCACCTGGGTAGCGCAGTCGTTGGGCGTCTGCCTTAGGCTCAGGGTGTGATCCCGGCGTTTGGGGATCGAGTCCCACGTCAGGCTCCTGC
>NW_023232764.1:0-553 GCF_002007445.2 Ailuropoda melanoleuca
GCTCTGCTCCAACCTGCGAACCCAGTCACGCCATGATCAAGTGCTTCCCTGGGTTGTCCCAAGGCCAGAGGGCAGGGTACTGGGCCCCAGACTCTGGCTCTGTCCCTCCTCCCTGAGGAGCACAGCCCCTCCCTCACTGAAGCCAAATATGCTGGATTGGGAGGCTGGGGGCTGCACCGGGGCTGGGCAGAGGTCACTGCTGGAGAACCCTGAGGTGTGGTTTGGGGGCTGAGCCNTTGGGGGCTGAGCCCTGCTCCAAGCCCCAGCCCGGTGCTCTGAGCTCCAGGCACGTTCACCTTCTGTGGGAACCCCCACTGTGCCTGGTAGAGGTCCCTCCTGCTCACGCAAGCTCAGGAGGGTCCTGCCGCTGCCCCTGAGAGCTTCGCCCGAATGAAGCGCGTTCAAGGTGCTTGCTGTGACTCGCTGAGCGGCCCTAGATGTGCTCCTGGCTGACATGAAGGGGCTCCCACCGCCCGCCCACCGGGAGGGGAAACAGCTGGCAGGAGCCTCACACCTGCACCCTCCTGGGTCCTGGGGGGCAGGGCAGGCAGCT
>NW_023232765.1:0-1154 GCF_002007445.2 Ailuropoda melanoleuca
ATCCCCAACGATAGACATTTATTTCCCTGTGGGAGTGGGACCGTAACCTCACTCAGTCACATCGTAGGGGCCAGTATAGCTGTGGAATTTTCTTAGAAATTCAAGCTTCCAAAAACACCCATGTACTTAAAGCTGGGAGGAAAGCAGATAAAAATAAAATCAAATTTATTTTTTTTACGTTCATTAATGATGCTGCTGTACCTGGGAATGATTGATCATATGAGTGTCAGGTTTGTTTTGTTTTGCTCTTTGTCATCCGTTNATTGTGTTATTTATATTTCCAAAAAGCTGAATAAATATCATTTTTATTTTTTAGCTTGAACCTTTGCCCTCACATTTGTTGCCTTCCAAATCACTGCACACACTTTCACGTTGATGAAACACATTTTCACTCCAAAATGCAAATTTGTCAGATAGACATTTGCTATAAGGAGGTGAACCTCAAGCCCCAAACTTTGTGGAATCCAACTCTGGGTAAGCAGGAAAGGACACCAACTTTGGAAATGATTTCATGTAGTTGGAAGCTCTGGGGGGGTGCAAGATGCTAACATCTTTGTTCTTTTCCTGTTAATCTGCACTGTTAAATTTATATACTCTGCATTTCAGAGTTATCAGATAGGGTATGGGAGCCAGCACTCCAAAGTGTATGCCTAAGCTCATAAACCTTAAATCTAATGCGATTGGCCTCACATAACCCCACAGGCCTGTGTCTCCTTTTGTTACAAATCTCCACCATTTGCTCTCTGATGAGATACAGGAAGAATAGAAATAAAAGATGAATTGTATGATGTGTTCAGTGTCCAGGCAGCCTTGTCACTAAGACATCTGCATTGATGGGAGCATGAGTGTGAAGCAGAGATTCAGGAAAACTCAGCAGAACCCAAGGGGCATTTAACCCCAGGTGGAAAAAACCATTCCGTCTTTCCTCATTCAGCTTCTGCAAAATTTTAATAAACATTATTTTTGTCGTTTGGTTTTGTTTTGTAAGTTTTTCCTGGTTTATTGCCTTGTGTGGTGGTGGAGGTGGTGGTGATGGAGGTGGAGGCGGTGGAGGTGGTGGTGATGGAGGTGGAGGCGGTGGAGGTGGAGGCGGTGGAGGTGGTGGTGATGGAGGTGGAGGCGGTGGAGGTGGAGGCGGTGGTGGAGGTGGTGGT
>NW_023232766.1:0-925 GCF_002007445.2 Ailuropoda melanoleuca
GACAGATGGGATGTATAGACAAATTATTAAGGTATTTTTGATTGAGATCTAGTTGGTTAGTTTTTCTAAATCATCAACACTTTGAAAGCCAGCTCTTGGGAATCAGAAAAATCAGTGACTCGTTTTTAGTTTCTCAGTGGAGAAGGAAAACTTGAGAATATGATGCCAAAGGTAAGTTTCTAGAAAATCAGTTGAACCAAAATTAAGACTAAAAAAAATTAAAAGTGACTATAAAATTGACTTTTATTGTCAAGATTTACTAATTATATTTATCAGGACCCTCAACTTCCAGTTGAAAACTTTTTTGTAACTCTGTTTCAACAGGGTTTTCTCATTTTAGAGCTAAAATGACGATTTTTCTTTGGTCACTGCGCTTCAAATGATAGACTCTCGAATATTTCTTGTTTTGATTTGAAGTAAAATTTCTAGCATTTATAAAGTATTGCACTTTACAATATGTTCTCTCATAATTATTTTACTTCACCTTATAATTACCCTGTGATATAATTACTCTGTGATCATTTCATTGTTATTACCATTATTCTTAGAACCATTCCTTTTTTTAACATATAAAAAGAAAGGTCAAAAAAATTAAGATTTTTCCAAGATTATCAAAGTAGTGAAGTTTAGAGACCAACTATTCACAACATAAAACTTTACTTTGATTTATAAAGGCCTCCAGAGTGTTTTTATGTATAGGGAACCTAATATATTAAAGCTTCCCAAAACTTATTATAGGCCACGTTTTGGGACACATGTTTATAGAAAATAAGGACATTTTATGTTTGCACAGTTGGTTTGAAAATGTCTTTTAAGTAATAAAACTCTATTTACAAATATTTAGGGGAAAAGGATGGATTTGCCATATGAACTTCAACTTCATCTGGTTGTTTACAAGAACAAGAGTAATTTTTTTTAATCAAAT
>NW_023232767.1:0-925 GCF_002007445.2 Ailuropoda melanoleuca
CCCCCCCCCAATCATCTCCATCAATAACCCCTAATTCTTTATAAGAACAACTAGTTTCTTCTAGTTTTATTTTGCCACCTATGCAATGACACTTCATGTTGTTGCCGCTGGGCCTTTTAGAACAACATATGCATTAATAATATAACACTTTCCTATTATATTATTAGTAGTGTTAACTTCTCTCTTCCTTTTTACTTTGTGAACTCTCCTAATTCAACAAATATTTTTGAATGCTTGCTCTTAGCCCAGGCAATGCACCTGAGGTAAGCAGCTACATATTTCCGTAGATCCACAATAAGGTTTATAGCCTTTGGTTGGAGACCTCAAGAACTAAAATAAAAAAATCCTATGTACTTTCGTATAATCTAAGTCAAAAACTCTGGGGAATTATTTGCTTCCCGATAATTAACTCTTTTCCTTTCTATGGTTATTTGTCTTTATTTTCAATGTAATTTTTTATCTTCTACTGGGTTAAAGACTCTATCGTGGATAGACAACATTCTCACAAGTCCGAACACTAGAATAGTACTATTTCCTCGTCCTTAAGGGCTAACAATACATACATCTTGGCCTACAAATTTCCCCTAAAGCCTACCTGATTCTTGAAGTTCCTTCTTCAAGATTCTAATTAGACGAATTTATTTCAAAGTTCTTCTCCATTCAGCATGATTAAAAATAATTTCTAACTTGAGTACAGTACAGGGAAAGCACTAAAGAAATTAGTGGAGGGGCACCTGGATGGCTCAGTGGATTAAGTGGCTGCCTTCCACTCAGGTCATGATCCCAGGGTCCTAGGACCCAGTCCCACATTGGGCTCCCTCCTCAGTGGGGGAGCCTACTTCTCCCTCTGCCTGCTGCCTCCTATTCTCCCTCCTTGCGCTCCCTCTTTCTCTCTCTGTGTCCAATAAATAAATAAAATCTTAAA
>NW_023232768.1:0-925 GCF_002007445.2 Ailuropoda melanoleuca
CTCCTCTGCACCTTTGGGGCCATCTCAGGAAGCCCGCCTTCCACTGTCGCCCACCCGGACCTTCCCTGGGGTCTGCAGCCCCCTGCACCTCTCCCAGCCTTGATACAGGCTGTCGTGACTGTGCTGGTCGGTGTCCCACAGCCCACTGGGTCCTCACACCTGGGCCCGCACGCCCGCACCCTCTGACCGTCTCCTGCACTCACTTCCAGCCAGGCCCCCTCACCCCGCCTCCTCCTTCCCCAGCACCCCTGGCCCTGGGCTCTGTTTACTGCCCTGTCTAGACAAGGACATAAAATTTAATGTCACCCGTGACTGTGAAACGAGTGCTCAGCCTACCCCTGGTGACACCACTGCCCCCAGGACTGGGGAAGGAGGCCCTCCTCCAAACAGGCACCTCCATTCCCGACCTCAGCAGGGCTGCTGCCCCACCCAGCACCCGCCCCCCACCCCGGGGACCCTGCAGCCACACACAGGACCCCCACACTGTGAGTTCAGACACCTCGAGTGGAAGGTGTCTGGGGAGCGCCCTATACGGCTACCTCCACAGTTCCAGGAGCTCCGGCTCCCCACCCACCCACTCACTCACCCCATTTTCACCCACCAGGTGGGAGCCCCCTCCCGCCCGGGGCCTCCGCGGGCCGCAGCAGCCTTCCGGCTCCGGCCACGTAGCCGAAGAGCCAGAGCCGCTGCCCCGCTAATCCCTCCCCCTCTACTCCTCAGCGTTCTCGTTCCCTCTCTTAGCCACTCGTCAAACCCGGGCTGAGGATGCCAGGGCAGACCCCATCCCGACAGGAGCTCGCAGGGGAAGCCCCCACCCCTGCCCCAGGAAGCCGGAGCCAGGGCCTCAGCACCCCTCCCGCACACCCTTCCCGGCCTCTCCCTGGAGACCTGGTCCCAGGCCCTCCTGCCTTGGCTATCCTGAGCC
>NW_023232769.1:0-925 GCF_002007445.2 Ailuropoda melanoleuca
GGTGTGCCTGGCCACTCTCTATGATGCTCAACTGCTTCCATGCAGGACACTTTGCAATACAGTATGTGGCACCCGGCAGGAGCCCTCACATGCCCTTTATGATCCTCCCTATCTGTCCAGGTACCAACATCACATGGATGAATATAACCTATACCTCGTCCCAAGGAACATGAATCTCTGCGGGCTTGGGCCTCCCAGCCCAGTCATCTAGGAGTAACCCCAACTCAATCCCTAATCAAGCACAGTGTCCAGTGCTTTGGGGCTGTCGCACATATGTGTACTTCATCCCTCAACTTACAATATGTTTGCTTCTGTGTCAGGCCCCAGGGAGTCCTGTCTGTTGATACCAATATACTTCAGTCTCCCTGGGACTATCCTTATAAGTCACTGTGCAGGACACTCAGTCCATCTCTCTCTCTGACCCCTCATGTCAAAAGACTGCAGTATTCATTTCATTATACTGCAGGTAGGTCTGTTAGTAACCCTCCAGGGGTGTGACAAGCACCAACAAATCATGAAGGCAAACACCAACCTGTCAGCCACACTGGCTGAACACACTGGGCTGTTATACCAAAACCTAGCCGTAATACAGCATCATTGTGATTCTTTAGCACAGATAGTTTTGGATAACTATTTAGCTTTAGATTGTTTGTTGGCCCAGAAAGGTGTCTGTACTACAAAGGGTACCACCTGCCACATGTATATTAATGATAATGGACAAATTAAGACATATTTATATAAGATGTCCCAACAGGGATAAGAATTCCATAATCTTACTCAGGTTTTTAATCAGATACCTACCATAACCTTCTATTTATTTTTGTGTCTAGACCTCAACAAATGGGGCGATGGTTAGAGACAGTATTTTGGAGTCATTTTTGCTTTACTCAAATATTTCTTGTGCTGGGTGACCAAAACTCTGCCA
>NW_023232770.1:0-3574 GCF_002007445.2 Ailuropoda melanoleuca
TTACATCAAAAACTAGGGATGTACTGTATGGTGACTAACATAATATAATAAAAAATTTTATTAAAAAAATAATATGTCAAAGAACCCACTCAATCTAAGTCAAATGCTTATAAAGAAAACATGTATCATCTGGCTCGTTCTCTTCTTTGAGGTTAGCAATTATATAAAAATACAGTCATGAATCAGAGATTTCATGATTTCCTGGAATTCTGGAAAGACCTTCACAGTACACCATACTGTGTTTGCAAAATGCTCACTGCTGTCCAACGGCTGAATGTCTCACTTCTTCCAGAAACCTCAGCACCCAGAATATTGACATTCACCACAGGGGGATAGATGTATTTTTAATATTCACTTTAGCTAGGGTCATTTTCAGAAAGCAGTTGTTAAAATGCACGCCACTAAGAAAACATTAGTTAAACAACCTTTTAAACATCTCATTCATTTTAATGGGAAAAAAGTTCACCTATGAAAAAGTAAGAAATGAAAGATAAACACAGATCAAAGAACCAAATTACTAGAGAGGCAGAAATTTCAAAGTCATCAATTATCACAGGGAAAAAGGAAGCTTCATTTTATTTCCAAAATATAAATTATGGAGCAAAGCTTTAAAACTTTTATTACAGAAAACATCTGTCATCTTTCTTTTTATGTCACCTTTTTAAAAAAAGATTTATTTATTTATTTTCAAGAGAGAGAATGGCACGAACAGGAGGAGCAGAGGGAGAGGGAGAAGCAGTCTCCCCACTGAGCAGGGAGCCCGACACGGGGCTGGATCCCAGGACCCTGAGATCATAACCTGAGCTGAAACCAAGTGTCAGATGTCCAACCAGCTCTGCATCTGGGTGCCCCTTTTTGTCATCTTTCTGTTAAAATGCTTGCTTGAATAAAATATGAAACAATTGTATTTGTACCTATAATATACATAGACATAATGCAAACGTAGTATCGATATTTATTAATAATAAAATAATATAATATACATTGATATGTGCTGATAAATCAACATAGCTGTATAGCAATACTTGTAGATATAGATGGATACTTTGTTCTTCAATTGTAAGGCTCTTGTTTCAACTCTGTGTTTAGTAATCTCATGTTAGCTGGTGATAGTTACATAGTCATGAAAGGAAAACATATTCAAATTTACCAGTAATTCAAGCAATATAAATTAAAATAGCAAGATTATATTTTTCTAGTAAAAAAATGTGCAAATATATTTAAAATAAACAGGTGATAGCAGGGACACGGATGTAGGAAATCAGGGTCTGCTGGCGATACTTAGGGTAGCTGGCTCTTCAAAATACGTGTAGCCCTCGATTCAGCAGTTCTACTCCAAGGAACGTATCCTATCTGATAATGATAAACGTGCATTTAGTGGGGTGCCTGGGGGAGCTCAGTTGGTTAAATATCTGCCTTCGGCTCAGGTCATGATCTCAGGGTCCTGGAATGGAGCCCCACATGGAGCTCCCTGCTTAGTGGGGAGTCTGCTTCTCCCTTTCCCTCTGCAGCTCCCCTTGCTTGTGCTTTCTCTCTCTCTGTCTTAAATAAGTAAAATCTTAAAAAAAAAAAAAAAAAGAATGTGTATTTAGCTATAAAAACTTAGTGCTTGGCTTGCAATGTGTAAAACTAGGACGTAATCTAAATTCCAACTACAGGGATTAGTCAAACAAATGTATGGAACATACAGGGGGATATGGTGCGCACTACCCCACCGGGAGGGATAATGCTGCCATCTCCTTTCACCAACTTGTACGCACCATGAGGACAAGGTGTTTTGATTCACTAATGTGAAAAAGGACTATTGAGTCAGGAGGAAAATGCCTGTGCAATATTAAAACATTAAGTGGGATATGAGCCATTAAAAAATTGGTGTCTATTTAACCGTTAGTTCATCTGGCAAAGATTTGTGGAGCCCCTCGTGCTCTCTTGCACTCCCTCTCTTTCTGTGTCAAATTACTAACTAAATAAAATGTTTATTTTTATTATTTATTTTTAAAGATTCTTATGTATTTATTTATTAGAGAGAGAGAGAACACAAGCACTAGAGAGAGAGAGAGAGCAGGGACAGAGAGGCAGAGGGAGAAGCGGATTCCCCACTGAGCAGGGAGCCCGACACGGGGCTCGATCCCAGGACCCTGGGATTAATACTGAACCAAAGGCAGACGCTTAACTGACTGAGCCACCCAGGTGCCCCAATAAATAAAATCTTTAAAAATAAATAAATAAACATAGAATTATCATATGATTCTGCAATCTCGCTCCTTGGCATTTACTCAAATGAGTTGAACAGTACGGCCTCACAAAAGCCTGCACACTGACGTTTGCAGAAGCTTCATTCATAATTGCCCAACTGGGAAGCATCCAAGAAGCCTTCGGCAGAAGAGTGGATACCTGAACTGTGGTCCATCCAGACAGCGGAATATCGTTCGGCGCTACAGGGAATCAAGCCATCCATCCGTGAAAAGTCATGGAGGACCCTTACCTTCGTACCACTAATGGAAAGAAGCCAGTCTGGAAAGGCCACATGCTCTGTAATTCCAACTCTATGACATCCTGGAAAAGGCAACACAATAGAAAAAGAAAAAAAAAAAATCAGCAAGTGGCAGTGGTTGGATGAAGGGAGGAGGGGTGAACAGGCAGAGCCCAGGGCATCTTTAGAGCAGCAAACCTACTGTGTGATAGTACAATAATGGCGACGTGACACTGTGCAGTTGGAAAAACCCACAGATCTGTACAACATACAGAGGGGACCCTAATGTAAGCTGTAAAATTCATTCGTAATAATGTGTGTGGCAATGAGGTGTCCTTATTGGTTCATCAGCCATGATGAACACACCTCGTGGATGGGAGATGTTAGCGGGAAACAGGGCTCATGGGGAGTCTATGTGAACTCTGCACTTCAGCTCAGCTTTTCTGTAAACCCAGAACTGCTCGAAGACATAAGGCTTATTAATTTAAAAAAGAGGATTTAAGGAGAAAAACAGGGCACACTTTAAAAATATTCTACACATGTGTGAAGACAATCAAATGCATGAAGGGCTCACGGTGAAATGAAAAGCCTCCAAACCGAGCGCGTCTCTGCAGCGTGAACATTCACAGCTTGACAGAGAGAGTCCGAAGGCTCAGCGGAGCCTCACGGAGCGCCTCAGCTACACCAGGAGTTTGCAGGGCGGCCCGGAAGATCCGCTGAGAACGGAGTCTGCCTCCTAGAAACGCAGAAGAGACTCCCCGCCGCGCCTGGAAACATCAGCCAAGCGCGTCCCAAACCACGCGTGCGCATCCCCTCCGCAGGAAGATGTCCCAGGACCTGGATAAGACTTCCCTCTGTCCCCGCGGACGGGTCCCACGAGAAAGACGCTTCAGCCACTCCTCACCCCCCTGTCCACAGAAAGGATTATCATCACCAGCTAAGAGAAGGAAAGTGTCCTGCTGCAGCCACGTGTGAATGTCGGCTTGTCTCCAGCGATGCTCTGCTCCCGCCACCATCCGAGTGGTGTCTGGATCTGGCTGGTCTGCTGCGGACATGGGGTCCCCTTATCGTACAGGCTTCCCTCTATCCCGTTCTAATGAA
>NW_023232771.1:0-925 GCF_002007445.2 Ailuropoda melanoleuca
AAAAAAAAAAAACTATAGAAGCAACGATATACTTGCCAATGGTTTGATTGAGGCATGGGAGGAAATTTGAATAGGTAAAGCACAGGAATTTTTATTTTGGTGGATATATTCTTTATGACACTATACCGGTGCATATAACACATTAAACACTTGTTGAAACTCAGAACTTTATAGCGCCGAGTAAATCTTAGTGGATGTAAGTTAGGAAAAAAACACGAATTTGGGGGAATACCCAAACAGAATGAAAAATATGACATAGGAATCCAAATATATTAAAAATACGTATAAGAACCTCACTGAATGAGGTGGGAGAATATGGTATTGGTCTAAGTCACTTTGCAAATGAGTCAAGTCTGTAAGACTAAAAGCAGAAAGAACTCCATAAAAACACTGTACATTAGTTAATAAAGTTGTTTCCTACAGGGATATGAAATAACAATTCTGTAACCACTATGTAAGGATAGTGGACTTGAATTAAATAAATCAATGACAGATGGCGGAAACTAGTTTTCTTTCCGTGGAGTAGGAGGTTACAGATAGGGTAGAAAGCCAGGTTGATCCATAAAATATACAAGGAGGTAGGGGGCAACACTTGAATCCTTGAGTGCAGGCTGCACATAGTGACTTTCTTCCAGAGTATAGTATAAAGAGGAGGAGAAAAAGAAAGAATAGTTTTACAGTCTCAAAGTCTGACAAACACTGCCTCAAGTTAGTTGATGAAGGTTAACATCAACAGTGTGTCATATTAATAGCCTGTACTATTTGATATGATGTGACGAGAATGGATTTACCTCTGTAATCTTCCTCTTCAAAACCCTTTACCCTGCTCTTATCATGAGAAAATCATGGGATAGGTCCCAACTAAGGGACATTCTACAAATTATTCAACTAGTATTCTTCAAAACAGTCAAGGTCATAAAAAAAA
>NW_023232772.1:0-925 GCF_002007445.2 Ailuropoda melanoleuca
TCTCAAATTACAAAAATGATTAGCTCTTATTTTAATCATTTCATTCAGGTTGCTTTTTTGCCCTCTTTAACTTTTCGAAAACTTTATCCTTTTCTTTCTTTTCTTTCGTTCTTTTTCTTTTTTTTACCTTAGAAGTTTGCAGAAATCAAATCTAAGCTATTCCAAGTATTTCTTTCTAATGAGCTGATATGGTCTCACACAAGTAACTCTAATCCACAGATTATTTATTTACCTATTTGTTGCCTTGGATATGCCTCGTTTAGTTTTAATACAATATATAACTATATAACGGTGTACACTTTCACATTCTAGGACAATTCATAGTTTGAATTTTAATAAGACGTTTCTAGAAAAACAAAGGAGGCACAGTTGGTCAATGATGGTATGAAGAATGTTAAATACAAGTGGGAATGAATACTATTTGATAACTGCAATGAATTTTTTTTATCTTTCCCATGAGTAACTTAAGACCAACTTTTCTTTTAGGTAAACTATATTTTTTCCTATTAAATCTGCATTTCAAAAAGGAACAAAAAGCGAGATTTAGGAAATCTCAATTGAGACATAAATTTCTACTGTGGAACCCATTTTAATTTCAGGGAAAAGCAAAGCTCGTGTGAGAAGGCTGGGACGCTAGGTAAAAAAGCAGCCATGAAAGACCTATTCAAAGAAGGAATCCTGAAGTAGTTCAGAAAATACTACGCACATCAGGACAATAGTATTTTTCTCAAAATGTTCAAGGAGGCTTTTTAAAAATTGTGGGGTTGACTCTGCTTTCCAGTTTGTAAAAGTATGTTTTTCTTAGGTGCTGGTTCTCTGGCCATCTTCCCAAGTACCAGAAAATGTGTAAAGTAAGTTATTAAATGTGATCTTGCTGTATCAGCAGGCACACTCTCAGGTGCCATGATTGGAATGAATGCTTTTT
>NW_023232773.1:0-925 GCF_002007445.2 Ailuropoda melanoleuca
TCTCCACTCCCAATTGACTCAACAGGGTCCCAGATTGTTTTGGGCCCTGGGACAGGTTGGCCTTGTGCTCTGGGTATGCTGGACGCCCCTCCTTGGCCACCATTCCATAGTCAAACAAACCCAGCACGTCTGTGGATTGTTGGCCTCCTCTCTGCTCCTCTGGATGAAGCACCATGCCCCAAAACGTGGGATCTGCAGTCTGGCCCCTGAAGGACCCACAAAGAAACTCAGAAGTGTGAGGAAGTGAACTCCTTGTAGGGCAAACTTTGGCCATTGGAAAACCAACGGTGGGAAGGATCTAGGCAGATCAATGCCCTTTCCTTCCTCTCTCTCAAGTGCTGAGGAAAACTCCTTCCAGTTTATCCCAAAGAAGCCCCACGAGCCAAGCAAACACCCGTGGGTCCTTTGGGGCTGAAAGTGACATGGCCGCCATCGTGGCATGAACTATTTCATGCTGGGTCCTGTCTTCCCTTGCCTTTCTTCGTCTCACTCCCCTTGCTGCCTGGGTTGGTACCTCCCATGAAAAGCATCAGTCCATTCATCTCTCCTTCAGGCAGTTTTCTAGGAAACCCAGACTTAGCCATACCTCATTTACTTATGTTTGTTTTGAAATTTTTATTGGACGAAGTAAGTAAAGCTGTGCTCTTTTCTTTCTATGGAGAAAGTTTCTAGAAGGTCTTCAATCTTAGTTATATTCCCCCTAATTGTTCAACAAAGAGGTAAATTTTTCCTTTTAAGATGGAAAGACTTTTTTTTTAAATTAACTTCGAGTTTGATTGCATTGTGATGACATTTGTTTATGCTATTTCTGCTTTATGGATTTTCTTTTCTTTTTTTTTAATGATTTTTTATTCTATTATGTTAGTCACCATACAGTACATCCCCGGTTTCCGATGTAAAGTTCGATGATTCATTAGTTGCGTAT
>NW_023232774.1:0-925 GCF_002007445.2 Ailuropoda melanoleuca
TCTCTCTCTCTCTCTCTCTCTCTCGCCCTCTTTTTTTTTTGACAAGGAAGCTTCTTATTGTCTCACCGAGTGCTACAATACTCGCTTTGATGTCACATTAAACAAATGCATACTGTCTCTTTGTTCTCCAGAGTGCGCATGGAGACAGTTTTCACGGAGGAGAACAAAGACCGCACGCCGGCAATGAGCACCGAACATAGTAGGTTCAGGAATGTAACACGCCATGTACATCCGTGTCCCGGAACAGGCTGCTGGCTTATCCTCACCTCACATCTGCAGGGAGAGGGGAGAGAGACGCACACTGACGCAGGACCGAGCATGCGCCCCGCCGCGTGGACGGTGACCGCAGGGAAGCACGTTGGCCGGTCAGGGTGCACACTCACACCCACCGGGTCCGGTCTCAGGACTGGAGGGCTTTGTGGCATTTTTCCAATCAAATATGCCTCAGTACCCTTTCTGTAACCTCCTGACCAGAACTGGGACTAGGCTCTTGGGATCTCACAGAGAATTCCTTAGAGCAAGCCCCATTCTCCGATTGTACAGATGAGGGAAACTGAGGCCCAGAACAGTTCTTCTTTTTTTGCGTTTTTCCTCATGTTCCTTTTTTCTTCCTCCCAGCAGAGGGCTTGATGTGATTTTTGGAGCTCTGGCAGCCATCCTGGGCCATGAGACCACCCTGAGGATGGACACCGCCACGCAGACAGGCAGAGTCTCGGTAACCAGGCAGTCCTACACTGAGCTCTGAGCCAAGAGCAGCTCTTCCCCGTCCACATTACCTGTTCCCTGCCTGTCCCCAACACCTGTACCACCCACAAACTAGCAGGGACGCTACTTGCCTCTCACTTGGCCTCTCTGTCATCGGCTGGCCCATGGAGGCCAGAGCTCAACCAATGATGTGCAGACTGGACGCACAAGCCCCCCCCCC
>NW_023232775.1:0-925 GCF_002007445.2 Ailuropoda melanoleuca
GCATTTCCCCTTCTCTCTCTCTCTCCATTTCTTTTTATTCTCAGTGTCAACTTCAACTCTATTTGTTTGAAGCTTCCTCTTTTTTGTGTGACAAACTTTTTTTTTTTTTAATTATACAAATTAGACCTCATGGGAAGCTTCTCATTTGACCACCCACAGAGCAGGGCCGCTGACCCAATCAGCAGGTTTAAGAAATTGGTTCTTTCCCATCTCGGTGTTATCCTAACTCAGTTTCTCTCTGGACTCCTCTTTATTCACCCTAAAGCTCTTCCAATTACCACCAACAAAGGAGCTAACATTCTTAGGGCCCAGGTCCTTGCTAGTTGTAGACACTGATTAGCTGGTCTTTATGAAGAATTTGCCAGCCAATTTTGCCCTACCATTTGACTCCAATCTCATTAGTCACCCCAGAGCTCTTGTAATTACTACCATCAACAAAGGAACCAACATATTCCAGTACTCTGTTCCTCATTCATTGTAGACACAGTCAGGATTATCTCTATGAATAAAAACATAGGCTAAGTTTTATCTATTTCACTGAAGGCTCCTCTAGCCACCGTAAAGCACTTCCAACTGTCCTTAACAAAGGAGCTAACATTTTTCCTCCGCACCAATTCCTCATCCAATGTGAGCACTGCCTGGGTTGTCTCTGTTAACTAAGGTTGGTCACCCATGTTTTGTCCTACCACAGTTTGACTCTATATCCTCCTTCACTCCTGCAGTTACCAGCAGGAGGGCCAACATTTTCTGGGGCTCCGTGCTTACTAATGTGGGCCTCACCCGGCTTTCTGTATTCAAGCATACTGTAATAAAGAGGCAACTCCTGGGACCCAGTTCTTTCCTAATTAAGATGCTAGTTCTCTACATCTGGGTGAAGACCCTGTCCAACACCTCAGCTTCTGTCCTTCTAATTCTACCTGTTCCA
>NW_023232776.1:0-925 GCF_002007445.2 Ailuropoda melanoleuca
CCCATAACGCCGGGATCACGCCCTGAGCCGAAGGCAGACGCTTAACGACTGCGCCACCCAGGCGCCCCCTCTTAAAGTATTTTAAATACCAATTTCTGTATTTTTTGCCTAATATAATAGGAAATAATACAAGAAGAAAAGCAAAAAAATAAGGAAGCAAGAAAACAGATGTAAAACGATCTTATGTTTGCTTATATTTACAACATGGCATTTCTTGGTTTCAATTTATCTCTCATATTTGAATTGCAAAGGTCTTCGATGTGTGAACTTTATTTGTAGTCTATCACATTTATTATTCATGCTTTCTAAATAATAAATGAAAGCAATAATAATGAAATAAAAATGTATGAGACTATCTACTTCTAAGATGATTAAAAACAACTTTAAAAATTATTTGACCTAACAGAAATATTAGCAAGGAAATAAAAAACTTTGAAGAAAACTTTAAGGAGTCAAACAAAATCACAAGATTTACTTATTTTTTTTCATTGAGGTGAAATTTGTATATGGTGAAATGACTGATCTTTATAATTCAATGAGTCATTAAATATATATACATACTTGTGTAACCAAAACCCTATCAAAACAGAAAATTTTTACATAACCCCATAAAATTCATATTTCCCCATCCAACCCATCCCCAGCTCCAAATCCACCTACTTTCTAAATTATTTTGCTAAAGATTTCTTTTGCTTTTTTTGATTTCATATAAAGATGGATTTGAATGATGTAAACCCTTCTGTGATTGTTTTATCTTGCTAAACATAATTTTTCAATTTATTCACAATGTTGTAGCAGTGGTACTTTTATTTTTGTTATTGTTGTTGTTGTTGTCATTTTAAAACAGTATTCCAGGGGCGCCTGGGTGGCAGAGCGGTTAAGCGTCTGCCTTCGGCTCAGGGAGTGATCCCGGCGTTATGGGATC